>NW_019416694.1:0-259298 GCF_000390285.2 Anoplophora glabripennis | reverse complement strand
CTTAAGGGCCCCATATTCTTTAAATAGTGTTTTCCGCAAAGACAAATAATTTCAAACATTTAATAACTGAATAATCTAAAGCTTATCAAATAATAGGAATGTTATGTTATGCCACCTGAGTATTTTCAAAGACGCCGCAGTAAAACGAATAAACAGGTGCAAAAAACGATCAAACCATCAAGGTTTTAGGTACTGAAATCTACGAAACTACAAATTTTTTTATATATAACATTTACTTGCTTAGTCCTACATATAAAACTGTTTACTTTTATTTATAAGTACGTGAAATAATTCTTAAAATGTGGGATTAGGATAACAGCAAACGCATGTTTTACAAACGCTTGTTTTTAAGTTATTATTTTATTTGAGTAAATTTAAATAGTAACAATGAATAAACAGAACATCAAGGATTTTATTTTTGTGCTTACTTTTATCCTACACGTTTTACTTTTCAAGATTTCAGTACCTAAAAACGCCAGAAATTTTACTATTTCTCGGTCAGGGATAAGGCGATACTATCTTAACTTTTAGAACTAACTTCCTGACTAATTTTCATTTAATAATGTTGTTGCTAAATAATTTTAATCAAAACGTACAAAAATTTATAAATGAATTAAACGGCTCTATGAAAACTGCTTATTTCTGATTGACTTTATTCGAGGCTAAAATATTATTTGGGCCTTCCCAGGAACCAGATTTTTCTTAAAAAGAGTGGAACGTGCTAGTTCGAAATTGAATTCGAGAAGTGTAAAGGCGGTTTTCCACTAAACGGACAAAACAAAAACAAAACAAACTTGTGTCGAATAAAACAGAACTGTAACTTATCGCAAACTTCTTGAAGACTGGCGTGTTTTGCGACAGTTGGAGTTTTGTTTTTCGGGTCCCGCTCGAAAGCGGTTACATCAAAAGGTTTCGACGTGTTTTGAAACTCAAGTTCTATTTAAGTGATCCAACCCAATATCTATGTTGGCGTTTTCTTCTTCCCAAAAACAATATTTTAATCATTAATGAATTATATATGTGTACGGTTAAAGTGTTTACTTGGCTAGAATACAAACTAACCAAGTAAACACTTTAACCGTACATATACCACGAACTCCGTCGATGGATATCTGGGAAACCGCTCGAAGGATTTTTTTGAAATTGTGTTGGCGTGATACGGACTGTGGAGCCTACCAAGCCAAAATATTTTCAAGGTCATCGTATTTCCGGTTATACCGGAAGTTGATACTAACTTTGTTATTTTAAATGGAACCCCCTTAGGGTTTCTGATTTCTCGGCCTATTTTTTTTCTCGGGTCTCGAAAATTCTCGACTAGGAATTCCCGGGAATTCTCGAATTCTCGAGAAATTTCTAAAACTTAAAAAAGTCATAATTTTGGTATTGCAATGCGGAATATAAACATGCTATTATACATAACAATCATCATTAACATTTATTATTTATTCAGTATTTTTATTAATTACTTATGTTTCTACTTCTACTAATAAAACTAAATTAAACTTTGAGTTTCTTCTTAAAAACCTTTCACTTGTTTTTTTATTAAACACTTTTAATATACTTATGTTTATTTCAATGTTTTTGAATCGTAGTTTTCTTCCAATAATAATGATTAATAATCATTAATCATGCAGTCTTTTAATTAAATAAATAGTAAATAAGGAATTTAACCGAAGAAATCTTAAAAAAAACAAGCTTTAATTTAAAGATACAGAAGCGTTCTTCCTATTAATTTATCACTTCAACATTAGGTATCTGCTTATAATAAAATTTCTACACAGATTTATAACTAGGTACAGGGTGATTCACTATATTTTGACCCCCTTTAACTTTTTTGTTTTAAGAGTTATAAAAAAATGCGAAATACAAAAGTTGCACGATTTTTTATGAAGTTTTCGAAAATGATAGTAGAAAAACAAATGAAGTTCAAACAAAATGGCCGCAGATGTTAACTTTGTTAATTTAAATGGAACACCCTGTATATTTTTACACATTTGGATAGAACGTTTCCTGTCGAGCACAGTCATATATGGTTTGTTGGGTCTATCTCCAACAATAAGCGAGATAATATTAAAAAATGAAGAGAACGTTTTTTTATTAAGAAAATAAAATATTTTGTAATTGTTGGACGTTTTTCGGGCATTTCTGCCTTTTTTCCAATTACGTAAGGATTTAGATGTATTTGCAATATATTTTGACATATCGAACATTGATATAGTCCAAAATGGGTATAAGTATTTTAACTAATACGCACTAATTAGTCCGTGAGGGGCTTATTTACTCATGGACAATGTTATATGGTAGGCCGCGACAGTGACAGGTAATGTTATGGCAACATTGTTATTGTTTGGCAGTTTGTATTATTATTTATTTAAAATGGGTTACACAGAAGTAGAAAATTTAAATATTATAGGAATTAAGATAGAGTAGTTAAGATATTCTCCATAGTTTATTTTAATTCCTAATAATATTTCAATTTTCTACTTCTGTGTAACCCATTTTAATTAAATACTAATACAAACTGTCAAACAATGACAATGTTATCATGACATTACTACCTGTCACTGTCACGACCTACCATATATAAGATTGCCCATGAGTAATTGGCCTCACACGGTCTAATTAGTGAGATTTACTTAAAATACCTATACGCATTTTGGACTATATCAAAATATATTACAACTAAATCTAAATCTTTACGTAATTGGAAAAAAGGCAGAAATGCCTGAAAGAGGTTTAACAATTACAAGATTATTTTCTTAATAAAAAAACATCATTTCGTTTTTTAATATTATCTCGCCTATTATTAGAGATGGACCCAACAAACCCTATATGACTGACTATGCTCGACAAGAAACGTTCTATCCAAATATGTAAAAATATATAGGGTGTTCCATTTAAATTAACAAAGCTAACATCCGCGGCCATTTTGTTTGAACTTCATTTGTTTTTCTACTATGATTTTCGAAAACTTCATAAAAAATCGTGCAACTTTTGTATTTCGCATTTTTTTATAACTCTTAAAACAAAAAAGTTAAAGTCAATTTTTGTTTAAAAATCGAAATATCTCGGAAACGGTCAATCCTAAGTATGGAGTGTGCTATATGTTTTCAACTTAAAAATGGATGATATTTCCAAAAATGTAAAAATATATAGGGGGTTCCTTTTGAAATAAGAAAGTTAGTATCGACTTCCGGTGTAACCGGAAGTACAATGACCTTGAAAATATTTTAACTTGGTGGGCCCCACGGTCCGTATCATACCATCACAATTTCAAAAAAATCCTTAGAACGCGAGCGGTTTCCCAGATATCCATCGATGGAGTTCGAGGTGGGACACTGTAGACACACTTTTTCTCCAAGGACTTCAGTATAAACCAGCCATAACTAAGAATAAGAAAATCTTCTCTAAACATGTTGGCTGGTTATTGGAAAAATGTGTTCTGACTTCCTCGCGATAACCAGTGGAAAAGTACTGAAAACAAAAACAAAACTCGAACAAAATGTAGCCCGCTTGATGGAAACAAGAGTTTTGGGTTTGTTTCAGTTTTGTTTTTGTTTTGTTCTAGAAAACACAAACAGGACATAAACTCAATTGTCCGTTTAGTGGAAAACCGCCATAAGATGTCAATGATAATTTTTAAAATTTTTAATAGTTTTGGTCATATCTTCAAAAACCAGTATTGCAATAAAATTCGACATATTACCTAAACTAGTCTTTAAGGGTGTTGCAGACGTCACTGTGTTGTTAGTTTTCTATAATGTAGTAGAGGTCGTTAACTATGACATTACCCAGCGATATTTTGAGATTAGGTTTCCTGCGCTGTATAACTACTTATAACAATACCGTAAACTTGAAAGGCTTTGGCAAATTTCTGAAATTTATTCCTTTTCTATACAGGGTGGTCCGAATTTTATGCAGGAAACTTCGAAGGCAGATGGATCACTTTAAAATAATATGTGTTTGCCTTATAAACATAGGTCTGGAACGGCCTCAGTGACTCCGAATACTGAAATCCGATTTTACAATCGTCGTTGCGTTGGTGTTCACCTGTTATCTGTGGTGTTTACAATAGTTTTTTAGTAGTTAGTGTCAAAAATGGTTTGCATGTATAGGAACTTGGAGTTTACACGTCGGAAGATAAAATTTTGAACAGTTGCAACATCAGGTATGTCAAATTATTCTATTATTTAAAATCAATTTTATTAATTAATAATAACAATAACGTCAAAAGCAGTTGAATTTGCTGATATAAAATAGTTGCTAAAAAATTCTATTTATTTCTTTGCGAAAGTTTTTGTCCGTTTTTATCACACTTTGCCGCCATGCCGGTCGCATTGTTAGAGGTCAGGTTTTACAGTGGACCAGTTTCCAGTGCCGTGCAGAAGTGTATTTTTAAATCTTTTTCGAACTGCCCTTTTTGATTTTTTCCTTATAAAATTATATTTATAAGTCCCCTGTACATCCAAAATTTTTTTTGGATAAGTTCTGAATCACCCTGTATATAGCTTTAGTTGCATCGTTAAACTTTTATTCTGATTCCGATAGATAGATTTTTTTAAATTTAAATTTTTAAGCTAAATTTTTTAAATATGTCAAATATATTACTTTTTAACATACAAATTTATATTTTTAAATTCTTTTGTCAACAAATATTTATACTAATTTATTACAATTGTTTTTTTTTTAATAAAGTAGTGTATTAATTTTCAAATTTAAAGTTTAAGTAAATAAAATATTTTAATAAAAATTTCCAATCTATGTTCTTATCTTTTTGTACATTTTTCGAATCTCTTGGCAGTGGGGAGGAGGCACCTGCCCCCCAATGCCACCCCTTGGCGACGCCTTTGACGCACACTATTAAAAAATGTTGTGCTGGTAATACATACAAGGACAAGGAGCTATATCTTCGTAGGAATTGAATTTTGTGTATAAGTAAGTTTAAATCATCTTATTGTTAGTTTGATTACAGGAGTCTGTAAACGGTGATGCAACCATTCTAGGACACTATGTATGGGTATTACTAAACGCGAATCGGTTGTCTTATAAGATACAGCATTTTTGGTTCGATTTTCAAAAACAAAATATTGGCTCCAAATATACTACAAGCTACCACTCCACAGTTTTTTTATTCAAAGTCTGTATTTTAGCGATAGGCAATTATCAATTTTTTTTTTTTTTAATGTAACCATGTATATTTTTATGTAATCTGATTTTTTATTAACCTAACCATACATGGTACTTGATTTTTCCAAGCGCTGGATAATATGACTTTTTTATGTTTCATAATAAGAAATTGAATGTAAAAAGAAGTTAAAGGTTGAAAGATATCGTGTTGTTACGTATGTGATAATAATATGTTTCTACATTTCGCTGAAATTTTTGGTACCCGCCATTAGTGAAATACATTGACAGACTTTAGGGGGCAGTTCTTTGAGTGATTTTAAACCAAAAAAATGGTTCCTAAATTTAGAGTTTTCGAGATACAGGCTCTTGAAATTAAAAAAAAAAAAACACTTTCTGAAATAATACGTGTACTAATGGTGGAGATATCGGTAGAACATTCCCCATAAATTCGACGCCACTGGATATTTTCAAAATTTGATGTCTATTAGTAACTCATGAGGTTTCCAAGAGAAAAAGATATCTTTTATTTTATTCGAAAAAACAAACCATTTTCAATTTATCGTTTCTTTAACTTTCATTGACTCTACAACTACTCATTTGTTTATTCCACGGGACACCCGGTATAACTAATTTTCTAATTTACTATATAAATTTTTCAACACTTTGCTAATTCCTCAAAATATTTAGTACTTTATAGCTTCTGTATTATAAAGCTTGTTATCGTATATTTAATATTTCAAAAAATATTACGATTTGTATTAAATTCTAAATAGAACGACACTGTTTATATTTCTTCAGAAACATGCGATGTGAAACGATATTTTACATGACCGACATCAACTCCAATTTAATAAATCATAAATTTAACCCGCCCCCTTGGCAGTTTCCCGACTTTTCAAACTATTTCCTTCTAATACATTATCTGATTGAAACTTTTTTGTCATCGTGTGTGTCAAGCGAAATATTTCGCTGCTGCGTTATTTGTAATAAATTATCGAGTTAATATTCTTATCTGTTAAAATATTTAGGAACGAGCAAGCGCTGGCGTCGGGACGCCGAAGTGATTAATTTTAGTGCCCATAAACATGTCAGTCTAACCTTAAATTTAAATGCCTTATTTATTTCTTTTTTCAACAAAGAATGGTAAACGAATTTCGCGATATTTATACTTTGGCGATACAGGCGTCAGAAGAATGAAAACAACAAAACCAAAATTATAAACTATGCTGCTGCGCGGGATATAAAAGTTGTAACTGAAGAAACCAGAATAAGAGCATCCTGTTTTAAATGGCATATTTGTGTGCTCGAGTACGAAATATAATCTTTTTTTACATACTTAATATAAATGTTTGGGCTTTCAGTTTATTTACAAAAACTTAATTTACTTATCACTTAATTCATGTAAATCTTGTTTAATCTATTATACAGTACTGCAATTATTGTGAAAATTGTACTGAAACAGATTTTATACTTATAGATCAGGGCGGATCTGTTTTGAGATGGATGTGAGAGGGGCAAGCATTTTTTTCTGGATTACCTTCAGTACAACTCACATAATAAAAGTGTAGATCCCTAGATTTGGGCGAGGTCCGGAACATTTTCAAAATTGCAAAAATGTTTAAAAAATTCAAAAAAATACCTATTTTATCGGAGTTTTTTACTTATATCTTGGAACCTATGCATTTTGGAAAAATATTGAAGATGAAAAAAAATTTTAGAATTGAATTTTGTACAATATTTAAAAATATTTAAATTTTTGGTTAATTATTTTAAAATGTTTTAATTACTCCGAGGGCATTCTAATTTTGGTAAAAAAACTATATAGTATAATAAAACAACACACCAAATTTCATTAAAATCGGTTAGATAGTTTTCGCAAAATAATTTTTTGAAAAAATATTTGAAAATTTTTTTTCGAATTTTCAAAATTTTGCACAGCCTCAAATAATGCATCTAGATACTTGAAAATTTTTTCACATAGAAAAGACCGCTCAACCTTTCAAATGGATTTTGAAAAATTGAAATCGGTTGATTAGGACGGCCACAGTCAATTTTTAAAGTTAACACTCTTTTTTTATTTTTAAACAATTAGATTTATTTTTCAAAAATTATAATTTTAAAGGACTCGGAAAAACGCTTACTTTAAAAAAAAAGTTAAATTCCGTTTATTTGTTCTCGAGATATAAGCGGTCAAAGTTTATCGGCATTTACCGTTAATTTATAAACAATTTAGTAATAATCTTTGATCCAGTGGCTTCGTTTTTCCGAGTTTAAGCTGAAAAAAGTTGTCATATCCATAAGATATCGGCAACATAGATAAATCAGCGGAAAAGCTGTCGCCCGCATGCGCGAAAAGTGACTCAAAACACGAAAACTGGGGGAGGGGGGCTTTCCGAGTACTTTAAAATTATAATTTTTGAAAAATACTAAATTGTAAATTAATAAATGTAATCTAATTGTTTAAAAATAAAAGAAAAGGGTGTTAACTTTAAAAATTTACTGTGGCCGTCCTAATCAACCGAATTAAAATTTTCAAAAACCATTTGAAAGGTTGAGCGTCATTTTCTATGTGAAAAAATATTCAAGTATCTAGATGCTTTATTTGAGGCGTTGCAACAGTTTGAAAATTATAAAAATTTTTTTCAAACATATTTTCAAAAAATTATTTTGCGAAAACTATCTAACCGATTTTAATGAAATTTGGTGTGTTATTTTATTATAATATAAAGTTTTTTTTTACCAAAATTAGAATGCCCTTGGAGCACTTAAAACATTTTAACAAATTATTCAAAAAACTTTTTTGCCTTGTTCCATCAATTATTGCTATTTTGCAACATCGGTAATAAATTTAAACATTTTTAGCTTGCAGTATATTGTGCAAAATTCAATTCTAAAACTTTTTTCCATTCAATATTCTTCCAAACTGCATAGGTTCCAAGATATAATTAAAAAACTAAGATAAAATAGGTATTTTTTTAAATTTTTTAAACATTTTTGCAATTTTGAAAATGTTTCGGACCTCGCTCAGATTATGTGAGTTGTACTGAAGGTATTCCAGTAAAAATTAGCTTGCCCCCTCTTACATTCAAGAAGTGGGATATTTCGACAGACCCGCCCTGGTCTATTATCTAATAATAATATTTCACTTAATCAAAAGAGGATTAAGAAAAAACGTAATTAGAGTTGACGAAGTGTTTGGGTAATTAATATGTGAAAATGTTGGTGCTAACTATTACATAATCATTTATCGCTAATAATATTTTTAACTAAGGAAAAAAACTAATGCAAAATACAGTGCGGAACATCAAAATGGAATAAATTCAGTATATCAATTATTGTGAGTATTTATAAAAAATCCCGCGATACGTCGATTTTGGATTTTGAAATGACATAGTGCAATATAAAAATTTCATTTCTAAATTCAACCCTCTTTGAGTGGTAGTTGCAAGCCTTAAATTTTTAAATGGGAAGTAGAGTAGTACTTCATTTGAAAAGTCGTTCCATTTTCTATTAAAAAATGCTATGGTTTAAAAATTTTGGAGTTGCAAGGGGATTGAATTTAGGAATAAATTCAAAATTAACATGTGTCGGAAAATTTATAAATTGAGATACTGAATTTATTATATTTGGTTGTTCTGCACTGTATATGCGCAACATTGTGCCAAACTCAAACAAACCAAACAAACATTATAGTCCTCATTTTTGAGACACTAGGTGTTAAATTTGTCCAAATATCTTCTGAAAAGAGGAAACATTGAAATATATATATAAATAGCAGTGTACAAAATCTATATAAATAGCATTCATTGTTAAAAAGAAAGCTCGTTTCAAACCAGTGAAGTAGAAATGGGGTGTGCTAGTTACGATTACGCTAAAAATTATTATTTAAATAATTCTAAACTTATAAGTGTATCACATTTTGAAATTCCTGACTATGCTAGATCATTTTCGTCAACATAAAATTTGCATTTCAAAATAACGAGAAAAACATTTCTTTCCAGAGACATGCTTCTACGTCACTGGTTTTTGACTTCAGCCTGGATACCATTTTATTCACGTATTCGGCATAGTTATATTCTTTTCAAATTGAAATACAATATTTTTATGTCAAACTAAAAATCAATGATAGTTAATTTTACAGTTTTTTAACATTTATATAAATAAATCATGATTTTTTTACGTTGTACGAATAGTATTTATTTTAACTATTGTCACTATAAAGTAAACTGTCGTTATAGAAACATTGGTTAGCATTGTTAAAATACATATAGTTATTACTGGTGTATGTAGTAAATCCAAGATAAATACTAGATAAACTTTTTAAAAAATCATAATCCACAAGAAAATCAATTTTTGCAATTCGTAATGGAGGTAATAGAAACATTAATTTAATTTAGTCTAATTTGTAATAAAACATTGGCCCAGTGGTAATAGAAGTACTAATATTAGATATATAGTATCTGAAAAATTAATTATTTATAATGAAATATAACTTTCTAAAAAAATTAGATGTTTCCCAGCATTCAAAAATAGGAAAAGGACATAATAGCTATATTAATATTGTAAGATTATAAATTTGTTTCCATTAAACATTAATTTTTTAAACTATTTTGTTTTTCTCTTAGTTTAATATCAAACAGTCTGACTTGTTCTAAAAATATGTCGGTATTTGGAATTATTCTATAGAGGTAATAAATTAGTTTCTGCACTCCAAAGAAATCAAGATCAATATTCAATGAATATGAAGCGTATTGTTGGTTGCATATCCATTAACGGTTACAATGGAAAATATATATGACTTGTTGAAAATTATATATGTAAGCTATTTTGCAAAACCATATTTAAATGTGCAATTCAAATTCATAGAAAGATATTCTACTTACTTTAATGGTGGCAAATCCAAAGTATTTACACAAGTAAAGTAAATTAGAATACAAAGTACATAATAAAATCAAAACACATTAAAAATTAATATATATACCTACAAAATCTGTAAAATATAAAATATACAAAAAAAACATAGTTAAATATATAATTAAAAAAGAATAAAGTAGAAAAACAGATAAATTGTTGGGAAGAATTCTTGTGGGCTACAAAATACCTTATTCAACTCCTTTATCCTGTATTTTAAGTTTTTGCAATTTAAATCTTTAAATGTTTTTAATTCTATACCCAATAAAAACTAGCTATTAATAAGTAGAATTATTTCTGGTAAATTGATAATGAATCTCATTTCCCATATTATGAGGCCAAGAACTGATTATTGTGGTACTCTTGCGTTGACAATGAGACATGTAGTATTATTATCAATGATCTCTAATCTAACTCGTAATTAAAATATAAGATACCTACCTATACTGATAAGTAATACCTACCTACTATTCTGTATTTAATTCAAGATATAATATATTTAAAATATATTTATTAATCTACCTAAATATACCTGTATGTATACGATACTTTTGATTTATATACGTACAAATAAAACTAAATTATTTTTTTTAGAATGACATACAAGATGTAAATAAAAATTTGGCTACACTTTATTAGCGGTTTCTACATCATAAATTCACCAAAAAAACCTTCTTATAGACATGTTTCCGAAAATGTTTTATTTTCGAGGTACAGGGTGTTAAAGATTTCAAAAAAATTGTATTTATTTAAATTACAGGCAAACATGTAACGATTTTGTTAGTTTTTTGGTTATTCACAAATAAATCTATATTCCACAGAACTTTTACATATAGGGGCTTAGTTTTGCGGTGGACTTAGTAGCAATTCTGGCTTGTTATTATTTTGCCTCATGTTCTAAATTGGACTCACTATTATTGTAGAAAAGTGGAAGGCTTTCAGAAAAGGATTCTTGCTACATAATGGTAATGGTAAAATGTTTATGCTATGTATATTTAGGTAATTAGTAAAAATATCTTGATAAGTATTAAATTAATTTTTAATATTGCCAATAATAATTAAAGCAATTCGTCATACATGAATAAAATAAAATATTATTTATACGGTTTCCTTCATCTGTTTTTGAAATAAAACAGATATTTTCATCAATTTTGCTGATTCGGATATGACGTTTGTAGAACCTTTTTTAATTTGTGAAGTGCAATCGCTCATTAAAAGCAAATCAACTGTACAAAGAATATATTTGTCGACATCTGTTCAGTTTAGGTGAAAACGATAGACACCTAGAACAGATAACTATGGTAAGAGTAGTATGGCTTAAAATTCACTCCATAGATGGCAGTCCTAGTCCTGCAATGTTGCCAGTTTAATCCACTACATAGGTATTGTATTTTTTTTCCTTCTTGAATGTATGATAATTAAAATAATTGTTTTTACGTTCATACTGATTTTTACTTGCTTAATAAAATACCTACTAATTAATGACATGACAAAAATTGAGTTCAATACATGACAACGCCGCACAATAAACTTCGATCTTATGCCCATGATGTGTTTACCTATTTTTGTAAACAAGTAAAATAGAAGTACGTGTATAACCTGCAAGACTGTGCCGTACATCCTAAGTGTTAAACCCAAATTATCAGTGTGCCAAAGACAAATAAAAAATGTGGCTGCTATCAGTACCTAGAATTAATAGTTGGTTAACCTTTTCTTGTATAGTGGGGTTAGGGTTGTCCCTTTATGCTTATACGGTAGAACTGCAGTTGGAAATGGATGAAAAATATCAACCCATGTGCGATTTGAATCCTCATGTCAGCTGTTCGAAGGCTTTTTCTTCCGAGTAAGTACGAGTACAATAGATCATCACTTTATCCACACAATCCATACATCATACCCGAGATCATACCCTATTGTTACCGATTGTATAAAATTTTCTTCCAACATCCATTTTGTTTTTAATAAATGATCTTAGTTGTATAAGAGTTACGACCGCTCATTAATTATTAAACATAACATTTGTATTAAGATTTCGACACAGGTACATTATACATATTCTTGGATATATCGTAATATTGTTGGTTGCCTAATAGACGACTCTGGTGCAAGCCAATTTTTTTGAAAAATCATATTGCAATTGCAGATGTAGGTACTCTTTTCGTCTAGTGCGATAATGAAATCTGTGGGTTTCACTGAAACCGTTAGAATCACTTTTTCCCTGCTTATAGGTTATAATCATTTACCTACATATTGGCACTTATCCCTTTCTTACACCAGGGTCTGCAAATGTTGCAAGATGCACGAAAATATTTAATGCTAAATTTTTTTTATAAAACATCGGTATATATTTCCGTAGATTCCGTAGAAATTTTACGTAGATTTCAAAAATCGAAAAATATATAAGAAGTTGGTTCCATTTAAAAAATTTAAATTTGTACTGTAACCGGAAATATTGCGTACGCCACTGGATTTTCACAAAAAAAAACTCCATAGCAGACTATTACTAAAATCAAATATTTGCACAAACAAAAATTTTAATGTGGGGCATTATAAAAAGTGGTCGAAATTTAAAAAATGCCCTATATCTCTTAAACAAGTCAGTTGTTATTGGGCTTTCTCCAATCAACTTTCCTTCAAATCGCACTGGCGACATTTAAACCACTTCTATTTTTTCAGAGAATACGAAGAACGTGAAAAGAATTTAAAAAATTAATAAAATTAATATTTGTGCCAAAAGGAACAGTCAAGGATTATTTTTTGGCAACTAATTTTGCCTAACCAAAATTTCACACTGAAAAAAGCAAATAAATGAGAAATTAGATCACTATATCACAAAGATAATATAAAAAAGCGGAAATTGAGAAATAAAAAATTTGCTATCACGCTTGGAAAAACGGCTCCGCCAAAATACTGGAGAAGAAAAATAATATCATTAAGAGTAAAGTAAGAGAGACCGCGATGATTTTATTAAAAGATGAAAGATATGTGTGAAATGTGAAATTTTAGGTTGGACAAAACTTGTTTCATAAAAATACCTTTGACTGATCCTTTTGGACAAAAGTTTATTTTATTAAATCTTTTACAAATAGTAAAATACTCAAAGAAATAGAGAAAAATTAAAATGTTAGAATAAAATAACTTCAGACAATACAATAACCCCTCCCCCATTTCCCCAGAAAGTGTTGATTTGGCCTACACTGTACATGTATGTTTCAAAGATATATGCTCCAAAAGTAAACTAGAAAATATTAATACTAAGAAAGACATCAACGCTTCCATTGCAGCATTTTAAAATTTATTAAACTAATTGATTACTTTGTAGTTCATTTCCGATATTCCAATATCGATGATACACCTAAAATAGGAAAAATAAATAGTAATATTGCCTAGATAGGTTTTTGCCTAAGTATTAATCATCTCTCATTTTTCTTTATCATTTTATTATACTCTATTTTAATTTGGCTTCTTTAAAAGTGCGTACCCATTATATTTTTTTCAGATATGGAAAGGGATTTGGAATATTTGGGAAAGGCTCCGTACTTCATAAACCCAATAGTCTCTTTGGACTAATGTTCTACAGTATGATTGCCACTTTAGGTAAGTAATGAATAAATCTTGTTTAGGATCAAACAAAAAAAAACATTTCAATAACATTTAGTTTTGTCTATGGCTAAATATTTGTGTTTTTGCTTTAAGTATTTGTTTTAAAATATTTGTACACATGCAATAGACTTTAAGTCAGCGATGGCAGTCACTAAAAACGGACAAAATGAAAGTCATTCATAAGTGGTCAGTTACATTCGAAAATGACCATTGAAGTCAACATTTTATAATTGTCAGTAATAATTTTTCTTTCATAAATATTATCAAAGGTAATATTTCGTGTGAGAGTTATTTTAAATATTTTCAAATAAGGGATAAAAAGCTATGCGAAATGCAATTTTTGCAAAACCCGGTATATAGGACATGCAATCAGAATGAGAAGGCAGTTCTTATATTATAAAGTAAAAAAAAAATGTTTAATAATATGTAATTAAAAGAAACATAATCGAAAATTTGAAACTGAACGATGAATGTACAAAAACGACCACAAACGAACACATTCTTCGGTAAGTGACCTATTTTTAAATAACCGTCATTTAGCCAACAGTACTTTAAATTTTAATTGTTAATTGTTATTGTGTCTAAATTTTTGAGTCAACAGAACCATCCAGCAAATTGACTTATCATGTATTTAGAATTTTAAACGGAATTTTATTATAAAAAAAAAACAAAAAAGGGGCATAAAAAATCATAATAAAATACTTAATTATTATTTTTGGGATAATTCGTATATTTAAATACTACATGTAGGTATTCATAAAATAATTGTGTTATTTTTTTCGAGGATTGCGTACTATTGCAACAATTGTACCAAGACAATTAGAATCCGAACAATAGTAAAACCAGCTGTGCTAATCCTATCACTTTTACCGTAAGGATCTAATGACGTCAATAATTAATTGCTATCCAATGTTACACATCAATGTCTCAAGGAAAGGACATCTAATTTGCATTGATTTAAAGTTGTGACATATTTCGACGTCAAGTGTTGGCGATCCAAGTCCTGTTTCCCAACTTAATTTTCATATTATTTCTTATAATAGATATTTTTGCAACAAATACGTAAACAGTTTTTTAAAGAGCGACTACGAGATATATTACTATATGTATATTAAATTATAAGTAGGGCTGTCAGAATTGAGCCGCGGGACATAGGCGTACGCATTAAATATTAAAAAGCAACAAATTAAATTGTCTACAATGCACCACCATAAACACTAACGGATAGGAATTTATTACGCAACAGCGCACGATAACAAAGTATACTATACATATACTACTACTATAACTAATGTGATGTGAACGTGCATTCTGAGGCAGCGGCTTACGCATGTCTCGGTTGATCCACTTGGCACGCCATTGGATTGCGGTTCTCTCTGACAGCCTTACTTATAAGCTATTGGTATAATAGGCACTACACTAAAACGAAAACAAATCATTTTATCCTCCAGTGCCTAAAAAGGGATAAAACAGTAACATATTGCCACATAAGCGCACACCGAAAAGAAAACAAAATTTAAAAATACGCATCACTATATCATGCATTTTAATTGAAGATTCTTTCAAGAAGAGGATAAATACATTTCTTAAGTGATATTTCTGCAGATGGAGGTAAAAAATGCGTTTTCTTTGTCTGGTGCTAATATGTAATCTATGGTGTTGGCAGAAAATGAATTATGAAAAAAAAAATAGTTTATTCTCTGGAAGAATGGGACATGTTACGAGGTGTGGAAAGGAAATAACCGAACTTAATTTTTTTAATTTTTTTATTAATTTTATACATTATTGGTATTGTCTCCTTCAAAGTACTCCCCTCCCTATTGACAGCTTCATTTAAAATGGCCTTTAAAGTGTGTGACGAATTTGCTTTGCTGTCATAAATAGTTTGAAAACGCCGTCCTTTCAACAATAATGATTTTAAGTTCGGAAATAAGAAAAAATCGCAAGGAGCCAGGTCTGACGGGTAAGGAGGGTTGCAAAACTCCTTGGTAGTACACACGGTTCACTGTTTCACCTTGAGGCAAGAAATCAAAATGCACAATTTCATTGAAGTCAAAAACAACAGTGAAGGTCATTTTGTCATTGGACTGAGACTGACGTGGTTTATTGGAGCGTGGAGATCCTTTGCTAATCCATTGTAATGATTAAACTTTCGTTTTCCGTTGTGATCCTTTGAATGAATGTTTCATCATCAATGGATTATTCAAGGAATTGCCACGATTTTCTTTCCGTTGTTCGGTCATCAAAAGAGGAACAAATTTTGCTGCAACTCGATGCATGTTCAATTTTCCAATCAATTCATGGCATGACCCAACTGAGATGCTAACCTTTTCTGCAATTTCCTAGAGAGTTAGTCGGCAATTTGCACATACCAGATCTTTGACTTTCTGAACGTGGGAGTCATCACTTGAAGTCGCCATTCGTAACATTGCGTACGATCCAAATCATCATCTCCGTAAGCTCGTTTCAAAAGTTGCAACGTTTCCGTGAAAGTTTGCTCCAATTTCACGCAAAATTTTACGTTGCACCGTCGTTCTAGAAAATTTTCAAAAATCGTCACTAACACTTAAACACGTTGCGCTCAAATAATAATATCACGAAAACTAAATGAGATATCATCAGTCCAAGACCATGTGGTTACATAGGAGGTTATGCGCAACGCAACGCTGCCAACCGTGTATTACTAAATATCTCCATTACCGCTTAATTCAAAAGGTTCGGTTATTTTCTGAACAGACCCCGTACTATGTAGATATCTGAATTAAATTTATATTATATTCACGTCTCAGTCATTATATTATTGAATATTTTAACAATTTGTAAGACCTCGATGACTAGATGGCATCTAATACGACCGATGTCAGTGACAAATTAAAAATATCGACATTTTACCTTTACCTCGTACTAATGTGTAAAATATTTACTTTACAGGCTAGGGGAAAATGTATTGCATCTAATATATATTTTTTTCTTTTCAGCACAATCCAATTCCCGATATACAGTCCTCTTCTCCTTGGTGGCTATAGCACTCTCGAATATATTATCCCTGTATTTCGCATACATCCTCTACTTCATACTGTACGATCTGTGCATAGTTTGCGTGTCCATTTACGTCGTAAACGTGATCAACTTAATACTGATCCAGTTGAAAATCAAACTTCTAAGAACGATAGAGGAAAACGAAGAAGAGGAAGAAGAAAAGAAGAACAAGTGAACGCGTGGGGATGAACCAAACCAACTATTCTTATTGAGATTGTGACTGATTTATATATTTTTTAGATGTGACTTATCTTTTGTTACAAATTTACTGTTGCTGTTTATAGTGGAAGTATAAGAATAAATGTATATTTGATGTTTTTACCGGTAGTATATTTTTCCGTTATTTTTCACACCGATGTGTTAAAATATTTACTCAATAATAAAAATTAAAAAAAAAATTGCAGCTAGCGTCGTGATGGCTGGATCTCCATAGTTAAATTATAATGAAGGCGACTTAACAATTCGCTTTAATATGGTTGGATATTTATTTGCGTCAAGGAAAGGAGCGATTATGGTAAACAGGAGGGTAATGTATCCATTCACCTTGTTATACCTCATTTAATCCCTCCCCATCTGTTTAAATATTAAAATCTTGTCCTTCTTGATATGCATACTCATGCACGATGTTGTTTTTAGGTTATTTATACCTGGAAGAATTAAATTTTAATTCCTGTAGTAATTAAATTCTTAAATTCAAGTTGGTTTCTTGCAGTGGCGGCTGGTGTAAATTAAAGTGATAATATTTTGATAAAGCTTGGGATTTGTACCATTTTTAGGGTATTGAAAGGTCACAAAGAGAACTTTTGACGAACAAATTTCGGAAAAAGTTCGAAATTAAATTAGGGTTTACCGATCCTGTGATCTGGAGTTTTGTAAAACATTTTTTTCGTAATCAACTGATGGGTAGAAACAAATATATGAACGGGTTTTTAATTTTTTTCAAAATTTTAAATTTTCAAAGTTTGAAAAATTTAATGCTGGTATGAAATTAAAATTTATATAAGTATGTATAACTAAAAATGCCTATGTGCAATCCTTTTTTCAGGCTCGGCAACCCTTATTTAATTTATGTTGGCAATTTCGTTAGAATTAAAAAAACTGTGGGTCCCATACTTCTTTATCAAAATATGACCATTTTAACCTTTACCAGCCGCCACTGGCTTTTTGGCTCTTTTAATGAAATGCGACTATTTATGTAACAGGTTTATCTTTACGAGTGGGAATTTTCAACAGTCCCATTAGAAAAAAAAAGATAATTTACACCCGCATACATTGTATTTTCCATAAAAAATACAAATTTGTTATATTATAATCTAAACGGTGGCGGAACTTCAAAATTCCCTGTCCTCTCCCAGCAAAAATCAGTTCGGACTCCTTCCACAACTACCAATAGGGGTGATAGGGCGTTTGTATGCGCAATTTTTTGTCCAGCATTGAATCTAAGCGAGTTAAAAACAATATCTCTTCATTGCACTAGTTATATGTCCTTCAACTATAATACATTCAAAATAAAGAAAAAAAGCACATTTTTACATCGTATGTTTATTTTACGTTTCCTGAATTTTGCTCGCTTATCGAACATACAGAAATTCGCGTACGGTACTGTAAACATGATCACAGCCTATAGAATGCTTTTAGGAAACTGTTAACATACGCATTAATCACAATTACTGATTACACAGCCACACAAAAAAGAAAAGAAGTCATTTTTTTTTATATATTCAAATGTTTATTTATATGGTTAAGATCCCGCCGAACGTGAATTAGCGGTCAGAATTGATGGTTCTTTTTCTTACCTCAAAAAACGGGTCAATGAAGGTCAGATATCACGAATTTTCAAAAAATTCGCGCCAAATTTGGTATACGAGGGTTTTCGGCTGATCACAAATCACGAATTTTGCAAAATTCAAGATTACGGCCGCCTAAATTTTCAAAAAATAACACATTCGCGCCAAATTTGGTATATGGGAGTTTTCGAGGTCACTGATCACGAATCCGAGATCAGATTTACAAAATTCAACCCGTGAATAGATCTTTTACAGAAAAAAGAACAAGATATAGCCGAAAAAAAGTAAATTAACACATGATTGAGTACTCAGGTTATAAAGTAAAATATTATAAACTGAGATTCGCAATTCTGACCTCGAATAGGTAATCAGCGACCCCGAAACCCCCCGTATACCAAATTTGCTGCGATTCTGTTATTATTTGAAAATTTGGTCGGCCATTTTGGATCCGCCATATTGAATTTTGAAAAATTGACCTCGGATCCGTGATTTGCGATATCTGACTTTAATTGACCCGTTTCTTTGAGGTTAGAAAAAGAACCATTAATGCTGACGCGGATTCACGTTGGGTGGGGTCTTAACTATATAAATGAAAATTTGAATATAGAAAAAAATTTTTTTTATTTTTCCTAGCACTTTTTCATGAATTTTTGCTATCTTTTGCCTGTTTTTGTAGGTTAGGAAATTCTTGTGATGTGATAGCTCAATTCTGACACCGGATTCGTGATCAGGAGATAAAAATACTACAGATAACATAATATGTCGCATGAAAAGTACAGACTACTTTTCTTTTTTTGTGTGGCTGTGTTATCTTTACTTTGCTGGACAAAACAGGTAAGGTATATTTTCTGATGTTTACCTGTTCTCCGTGATCTTCTAATGCGAAAAATTAAAGGAAGTTGATCTAGTTCAGCGTTACGCTTCGTCACTTGGATGGATCTACTTGTTCTATCATTGTCTCACTAGAAGTGCGATTTCTTGTCTATAAAACGCTAGCTTTAAGTGATTACCTATCTCAAATTTCTAATAAGTACTAGAATAAGGGCTAATCATATAATATAATAATTAAGAGAGAGAAATTTCCATTACTATATTTTAATAGTATTAAAAATTTTACGGATTTCTAAAGCAATTCAATTCAATCCACATCAGTCTCATGATGAAAATGCGCCGGTTCCAAATATAATAAATAAAGTCTGATTGTTTTAAAAAGAACATATTTCCATAAAATACAAATGGAGTATTTACGAGCTTTACAAAATTTATAGTTATAACGAGCGTTCAAATAAAAACGTGGTCGAAGTTGGCTCTGACACATTGGACGTAGGGCGTAGCTTATAGCGACCAACTTAACCTCATTTCTCAACGAGCTGTATAGCAGCTGTCAGTTTCAATAACAAAGCTGCGATACAGCGCTTTGACAGATGACGTTTAAGTTCATTTGCTATACGCTACGCCCTACGTCCAAATTTTCAGAACCAACTTGACCACGTTTTTATTTGAACGCTCGTGAAGTGAAGTAAAATGCCAAAAGAGAAAAGAAATAGACGAGAATTATTTCAAACGTAGTTTGACAGTGATCCCGAAGGTTATAGAGATATGGAGAAGGCCTGTTTTGGACTCTGTATTTTTGTAGGAAGTTACAGACGCCTTTCTTTCAAGCAATATTCGATTAAACAAACTAGAGAACCCCAAGCCATACGTTTTTAGAAAAATATATGAACCGAAAAATCCCTCATGAATGTACGGTAAAACTAAGATATGTCGATTGGGTTTACAACAATGTAGTGACATCAATACGCGAAGACATTGGGGACAATTTCTTTTATTTCACTATACACGAAGCTACTGATGCTTGTGGGCGTTCAGTAGCCAATTTTTTAATTGGTCTGTTGTCGACAGTAGACGTTGAACGATCATTTTCTCTACACAAGTTAATATTAAGTGATAAACGTCGCCGTTTCACTATAGAATACTTAACAAAGCACGTAGTAATATGTTTTAACTCCTTCCAATATGCCACGGAAGCCTTGTCTCACACTAAGGTTTATCGGGTAGGTGGTGTCATTTAAATTTTATCCTCTACTTATCCTTGCTCTTTGGTAATAGTACTATTTGCGACATATTTTCTGTAAACATCAACAAAAACAACATTTTCATTCGTAATCTGACTACGGTCCTGTTAAACTCCGCGCCGCACTAAGCCTATTTATTACATTACTGTATAATCGTCATTTTTTTAAATGGAAGCTTGCGCGGGCCTAATACGAAAGATATAAAAAATAATTAAAAATTATTTACTTTTTTATGTGTAAAATATTTACCTACGCACTATTGAGGAAATGTTAGGTTTTATATAAATTCTGTAGCAGGAAATTAAATCTGAAAATCATACTAACAATATTACTACGAGTGGTACAAAGAAAAAAACCCATGTTTTATAGTTTTCCAATAAAACAAAGAGTCATTTATTTATTATTGCTTAAGAATTTGTGTCGTGTCTATATTGTAACACATAAATAAAATTGAAGGAAGTGCGCATAAATAGTGTTTTACGGACCATAAAACTAAAAATGTCGCCTTTTTGCGCCAGTTAGCGCGTGTGGAATTAATTATCTTTAATAATCTCTACGGCCTCTAAAATAAGAATTTGCATTTCTGGAGGATGTAAGAATTTATTTCGTTATATGCACGGTAAATATATGAAATGATGTTTTTATTATTTTGTAATTGTAAATAACTATTGCATATAAAAAATGCAAAAATTTTTTATTTTTTGAAAAGGCAGTGTCAAAAGTATTGAAAATATGACTAGATTAATGTGAATTATTTTTTATTTTCCATTTTTTTCCTTTTTAAAAATTATGTAGGGTATACGTTCGGAGGAATCATAAATAAAGAAGCTCATAGAGCATTAAAAATATAGATTCTTTCCTATGGAATATCGCGTTTTGTTTTAGAAATGCAGGACGTCAAATAGGTTTTAAGATACAATTTTAGCAGTATCTCTTCCAAAAAAATAAAAAGAAAAAAAATAACAGAATGCATTAAAATTTGGTATAGATAAATTTTTAAGGGCACTAAATACGTCAGCCTTGTTAGTTTTTGACTGCCTACTAAATGTCCCTAATTACGGCCTTCTCCATGACATTTTATTATAGAACTTTTTTGAGGTTAAGCTCTTTATGGTGTATTCTTACATACTAAACACTTATTTTGCATAAAAATGGTACTCGTGTTGAAACGGCTGGAAATGTATGTTTTTTTAAATGCAGTTGATTGTCTCAAGTCAAGCCAACCAGTTTATATTCTTTAATACCGACATATACAGTGTCTTTATATCTAGATTTTATAGTTTTAAGTGTTTATTTGAAAGCTATAGGAAAAGTGGACATGTTTCTTTATGCGCTATGTATTCAGGTATTTATGAAATCAAATTTCAGCGACCCTTATCACTTAATTTTTTAAATACAAAATCAATACTTTCCAATGATATTTTGGAATATCCAGATATTTATGAATAAAATTGTTTATTAATCATTAGAACAGATGGATAGCAAGTTATATTTTCATGGGATTGTGGGTACACATGCCGCAAGTGACCCATTTTTAAGCATTACGTCAAGAGCGCCAGCAGGACACCGCCGGACGCACCAGCGTTCCAGGAAGGGTCTACGGCGGACTGGCGCCAGCGACCAGATGCGTACTCATATACCTACGACCGACTCCACACACAGGGACTCTCCAACGAACACACATGGGTCACTTGCGGCATGGATCTTAGTACTGAAAAATAGTTAGGTAATTCCGATTGGTTTTAAATTTCTTTAGGAAAAAATAAAATTTAAAAGTTTTGTAATAGTGAGAAGTAATTTTGATAAGAACTTTGGAAAACTAAAAGAAAGTGAATTAGTGTAATTTTCAGAGCTGTTTTGATGAGAATTTGAAACAGTAATGAAATGTAAAAATCAACTAAATAAAAATCTAAAATCACAATACAGTTAGAAAGAATTTAGAAATTCGAAAGTTTCTCTTTTCAAATAAAATCTGAACCTTGATTAGAACCAAGCCAAGCGAGCAAAATATTAATTTAATATTAATTATTATTAATGTTTGGCAATCTGATGTAATGATGGTTAAAAATAGGGCTGGTTAAAAATTTTTTATTCCAATATCTACTTCAATATTTATTTGAATATTCGAAAATTCAAATTATTATAACATGTCGACATTCTGAAGGCCAATGAGTGTATATTACCTACACATTTCCTTTAACAAAATTAAAAAAAATGAATTTGTTATGGTATTTATTTACAAAAACTGAGGACAGGCTAACAAATCATGACAAATTGAGACGCAAATACAGTATGCGTGATTGTCATATTCATATCGAATATTTATCAGTGTAAATAGTTAAATTATTGGAATAATTCACTTAAGTAAATAGTTTAGTTATTCGAATATGTAAGTTATTCGCATTAATCGAATATTTATATTTGTTCGTATTTATCGATAGTTTTAATTCGAATTTTTCAAATGTGATTCCAGAACTAGTTACAAACTGTTTAGTAGAGTTTTTAGTAGACATGTATCAATAAAAGTAATTATTTTGAACAGCGAATTTTGTCATTCTTCAACATTTAAATCAAATTATTTGACAAAATCAAACTTATATTTGATTCGCTCTGGCTTTTAACTATTTAACTTCCTAAATTTTCTATAAGTTCTACAGGTCGCTGGATACCCCTGATGTCCATCTTCTTTATATGATGCACTATGTGTTTCCGTTATCCATTATGTGATATTTATGTAAATGCTGTGTAGTTTTGTTCGTTGTTAAAACACGGTAATTTGAGAAAATATTTATAACAATCCAGGAATTAAATATAACATGAAATCAATTATTAACAGTACAGTACTCAACACTTATAAGTCTATATCAGGAATGAATCCCTGTCTCTCCCCAACTTGCAGGCGTTCCTTATATCGAGGCCACATCTACTTTATGGCTGTTTTGACATTTATTATAAACAATGTCGGCGGCTCGATACAAGGTCTCTCACAGTACAGACAATAATTTACCGAATTTTTCTCGCTCCTTCCTGGGATTTGCGGGAACCTTACATTCTTCACAGCAAAATGGCAAACCATAACATGAAGCTGGAAGTTGTCTCAACCGATAACTTGTTGTAAATTATGGAACCCACGTGTATTGACGCAATCGGCCAGGAATCCACTAAAGCGAATACTGCAGAGGCGGGCGAGTAGATCCCCTGCCTCCACTTTTTCCCGTACACACATAAAGCGCCGTTAATGGGATCAACAAAACAGTGGCTCTAGTGGAGGAAGCTGTTACTTAATTCTTTTTTGAGTAGTAGGTACAGTGTACCCAAGAAAGCAAATATATTTTTTATATTAAAGCCAAAACATATATCTAAACATACAGGGTGTTTTATATTTAACTTTTTATCTCTGATTTCTACATTCAAAAATAAGAAAATTTAGGCCGAAAAATGTTCCTAATGGAGTTACAATCCAATAGAGATGCGCTTCTAATGAGTTTTCATTCAATATTTCCGAGATTCATTAGTCGAATAAATAAATCAAATTTTATAGATGTCTAGCTATTTTTAATAAAACGAATGGATTTATTATTTTAAAATGTGTGAGTAAACACCACCATTATCTTTTTTGTACGTAGTCTTTTTCTACGTTTATCACGAAATTTTAAAGTTCTATTTTTGGAGTAAAATATATATAGAAACTTCTATCATTCCTCCATTATCGAAAACAATCTATAATTTAATTTTGAGTAGATTAGTCTTTCTAGGAAAAAAAAATAGTAAATTGTTATGTGAAATGTTAGATAAGAAAGGGTGAGTCCATGCGGTCTATAAGGGTCTATAATATTTGCTATCTCTAGAATATTTAGATAATAGCAAGTACCTAATCTGTCTGTTGCTCAGATATTTTTATTGCAACTAGTAGCGTTCCTCAAGAATCCAATTTGGGACCTTTTGTTGATCTTCGTCAATGATTTATGAGACATTATTATTATTACAATTTGCAATAGGGAGGTGTAAATGAACTTATATATCAAAAATTTAATGGGGTGAAAAAGGAGCAAAAACTGAGTTTAAGGTGATAGAGAAAGAAGCTAATTAAAATTGTGTTAAAAACTGTTCTGGAACTGCTGAAATACTTATAAAATATTCTGTAACACCTTTTTACTAGTTTGTAGGTTTCTTATGAAGCCGGACTGTATTCTAAAGTCAGTTTGTAATACATTGTTGTAGTGATTGCAGTGCTGTTTTTCGAGAGTACATTTAGTAGCAGCACTTCCAAGTTTTCTTTTGAAAATGGCGCATTTATTTAGCAATCGCGAATATTATGATATGCTTTTAATTTATGCGAAGCAAACGAAAATTTCCACAGAGTTTGTCAAGCGTACCGTGCAAGATATCCTGAACGGCGTGCCCCCGCACCAGAAATATTGCACATTAAATAAATATTTCGCATTCTGTTGTGTGACGGACATTACGAGAAATTCAGTTGTGCCCATTTCATATTCAACGTGTTCAAGCGTTTACTGCTGATGATTTTCCACTACGTCGAGGTTTTTGCGAATGGTTGCTTGAGAAACATGCAAGAAATCCTCAATTTACAGCGTAAATACAGATTACTGATGAAGCAGGTTTCAGTCGAAATGGTGTACGGAACGTCCACAACATTCACCATTGGATTATCGAAAATCCACACGAAATACGTCGCTGTGCCTTTCAGCAACAGTTTTCAGTGAACATGTGGGCCGGTATCGTTAATGACACTTTAATAGGACCTTTTCAATTGCCTAGACGCTTAGACGGTGCTTCATATCTAGATTTTTTGCCAAATCGCTTACCGAAGTTATTGGCCATTACGTGCCATTCAATGTTCGGCAAAATATGTGGTTCCTGCATAATGGAGCCCCCGCTCACTTTTTTCGGAGAGTGCGCGACTTTCTAAACATTACTTTCCCCCATCGTTGGATAGGCCGCGACAGCCTATTTAGATGCCCCCCCCCTCTGGTCCCCGGAGACTTCTATTTGTGAGGATATGTCAAAAATGTTGTGTATTCCACGGAAGTTCGTGAAATCGACCAAGTGTGATATCGTATCGCCGAAGCTTGTTAATACGATTCGAAAGGACGTGGCAATGTTGCAATGCGTGCGAGCGAATTGGATACGTCGCGCTGAAGCTTGTCTGCAAGCAAATGATGGATACATCGAACATTTTCTATGAAAATCAGCAGTTCTCAAAAGGTGGCTCCTTGCAATGTTGAGTTAAGTCAGATTTTAAAATAAGTTCATTAGCACCCTGTATACTTCTATCACGAATTTAAATGATTGTATTATATTACAAGAACGAATTACATTATTGGAGAATTGGTGTTTTAAAAATTAACTTTATTAAAATGTTTCTAATTTGTCGTAAGTCGGTTACTTTCAATACCCTTATGCTATGAATAATGTTATTTTAGTGTCAACTAATAAATACTATAAAAGACTTAATAATAATAAGAATTTGTTATTATATTAATAACATAATATCGACATATACAGGGTGTTTCATAATATATGCGCAGGACTTCAGGATGTGATAGCTCGTCCAAAAATTTGAAAAAAAGTTTGTATTAACTTACCCTCTAAAATGCACAAATTTCGAGATACAGGGTGTTGAAATTGTAAAAAAAATTTCGTTTTTTGCGAATATCTCCGGAACCGTTTATCGTACAGAAAACAGCTTCTGTAAGCATTTACTACTCATAATAAGCTATGTTCTGTNCCACAGAGTTTGTCAAGCGTACCGTGCAAGATATCCTGAACGGCGTGCCCCCGCACCAGAAATATTGCACAGCAAATAAATATTTCGCATTCTGTTGTGTGACGGACATTACGAGAAATTCAGTTGTGCCCATTTCATATTCAACGTGTTCAAGCGTTTACTGCTGATGATTTTCCACTACGTCGAGGTTTTTGCGAATGGTTGCTTGAGAAACATGCAAGAAATCCTCAATTTACAGCGTAAATACAGATTACTGATGAAGCAGGTTTCAGTCGAAATGGTGTACGGAACGTCCACAACATTCACCACTGGATTATCGAAAATCCACACGAAATACGTCGCTGTGCCTTTCAGCAACAGTTTTCAGTGAACATGTGGGCCGGTATCGTTAATGACACTTTAATAGGACCTTTTCAATTGCCTAGACGCTTAGACGGTGCTTCATATCTAGATTTTTTGCCAAATCGCTTACCGAAGTTATTGGCCATTACGTGCCATTCAATGTTCGGCAAAATATGTGGTTCCTGCATAATGGAGCCCCGCTCACTTTTTTCGGAGAGTGCGCGACTTTCTAAACATTACATTCCCCCATCATTAGATAGGCCGCTACAGCCTATTTAGATGCTCCCCCCTCTGGTCCCCGGAGACTTCTATTTGTGAGGATATGTCAAAAGTGTTGTGTATTCCACGAAAGTTCGTGAAATCGACCAAGTGCGACATCGTATTGCCGAAGCTTGTTAATACGATTCGAGAGGACGTGGCAGTGTTGCAACGCGTGCGAGCGAATTGGATACGTCGCGCTGAAGCTTGTCTGCAAGCAAATGATGGATACATCGAACAATTTCTATGAAAATCAGAAGTTCTCAAAAGGTGGCTCCTTGCAATGTTGAGTTAAGTCAGATTTTAAAATAAGTTCATTAGCACCCTGTATACTTCTGTCACGAATTTAGATGATTGTATTATATTACAAGAACGAATTACATTATTGGAGAATTGGTGTTTTAAAAATTAACTTTATTTAAATGTTTCTAATTTGTCGTAAGTCAGTTACTTTCAATACCCTTATGCTATGAATAATGTTATTTTAGTGTCAACTAATAAATACTATAAAAGACTTAATAATAATAAGAATTTGTTATTATATTAATGGCATTATAAAGTCGACATATATAATGCACAATGTTTTGTCTGGCTACGACAATTAAGTATGTATGTTAGCTTCGTTTGAATTCATTTTGAATGGAATGGAAATGAAATCCTATATGTATATTTGCAGTGTTCATTCCTTACTGAAAAGGTACAAAAAAGTATTTTAAAATTTTTTTGTTTTAGAATTAGTGTAGGGTACATCCTCACAGAGGTTGCAATCACAGTGATTTACTGAATTGGTTCAATTTTGTATTTTTAGAGAAGCCCATCTAACATTTGTTTTATTTCTATATAAGTTATTGGAGGGTAAGATTGATTCTTACATGGTCTCCTTTTTTTTGGTGGCAACTATTGAATTGTTTTAGCAGTCTTTTTGAATTTATTTCTTTCCTTCACCTTTCTTTATGCATTTTCCAGAACAAGTTACTCCCTCTTCTAGATGTGGACGTGGTTCGTGGTTGTGTCAATTTTGTATTGTAAATCAATATTCACTTTAACCGTATACATTTAGAACCTTTTAAACTATTTAATTTGCTATATAGAGGTTAAATACCTTTTTACTCACGTTAGATATGTTATTAAAATCACATTCATCATTCATTAAGTGAAATAATATGTAAATTTCTACATGAAACTATAACACGTGTAGATTATTCGATGTTTCAGATATGATTTGTAGTTCGAGGACAAAATCCTTATTGGCTCAAATCTCCCACATTTAAAATCGACTTTCAGTGACTCAAAAGGTGGCTCCTTGCAATGTTGAGTTAAGTCAGATTTTAAAATAAGTTCATTAGCACCCTGTATACTTCTGTCACGAATTTAGATGATTGTATTATATTACAAGAACGAATTACATTATTGGAGAATTGGTGTTTTAAAAATTAACTTTATTTAAATGTTTCTAATTTGTCGTAAGTCAGTTACTTTCAATACCCTTATGCTATGAATAATGTTATTTTAGTGTCAACTAATAAATACTATAAAAGACTTAATAATAATAAGAATTTGTTATTATATTAATGGCATTATAAAGTCGACATATATAATGCACAATGTTTTGTCTGGCTACGACAATTAAGTATGTATGTTAGCTTCGTTTGAATTCATTTTGAATGGAATGGAAATGAAATCCTATATGTATATTTGCAGTGTTCATTCCTTACTGAAAAGGTACAAAAAAGTATTTTAAAATTTTTTTGTTTTAGAATTAGTGTAGGGTACATCCTCACAGAGGTTGCAATCACAGTGATTTACTGAATTGGTTCAATTTTGTATTTTTAGAGAAGCCCATCTAACATTTGTTTTATTTCTATATAAGTTATTGGAGGGTAAGATTGATTCTTACATGGTCTCCTTTTTTTTGGTGGCAACTATTGAATTGTTTTAGCAGTCTTTTTGAATTTATTTCTTTCCTTCACCTTTCTTTATGCATTTTCCAGAACAAGTTACTCCCTCTTCTAGATGTGGACGTGGTTCGTGGTTGTGTCAATTTTGTATTGTAAATCAATATTCACTTTAACCGTATACATTTAGAACCTTTTAAACTATTTAATTTGCTATATAGAGGTTAAATACCTTTTTACTCACGTTAGATATGTTATTAAAATCACATTCATCATTCATTAAGTGAAATAATATGTAAATTTCTACATGAAACTATAACACGTGTAGATTATTCGATGTTTCAGATATGATTTGTAGTTCGAGGACAAAATCCTTATTGGCTCAAATCTCCCACATTTAAAATCGACTTTCAGTGACGCTGGCCTTCAAGTTTCGCCCACAGAGGATCTTCGGTAATAATAATTGTTAATTTTATTTTTGTTCACTTAAAATGTGGAATGAAAACAAATAAAATCCGATTCGTTTGGAGGATAACGTCATGTCACACTTTTTGTACTGGTGTTTGGGTTTAGTTTTATTTGTAAGATACATAAAAATTAACTTTATTAATATTTATTTATGTGGCAAAAAATTGGTTTTAATGCATTTTCCCGAAAAACTTTTATATCCTAAAAACAAGCATGACTAGGTTAAATGATTTTGTTACATATATAGTTTAGCAGGATTTGCAATGATTTACGAGTATAAGGTATTTTTTTAAAGGGGTATAATAACTCAAACTGTGATTAAGGAAATATTTTGACTACTACTTAATATTTAATAATGACTTAAATTCTTATTTTAAATATACAGGGTGGCAAAAAGTGTAAATAATTTATGTGCAAAAAGTGCCCAAAAAAACAAGAAAAAAAATTATATGAACATATAAGGGTGGCCCAAAATAAACGAATTTTTTTTTTGTGTCTGGTGAAAATATATTAGTTTATCACATTTTAAGAGCGCCCTGAAAAAATCTGCTCAAAAAATAATTTTTTAGAGGTCGCTCAAGATTTTTAGAAATTTGCAAAATCGTCAAAAAATGATTTTTTTTTTAAATTTTTTTTCTAGTTATTTTATCATCTAGGTTGAAAAAATCTCGATTCTGAAAATTTCAAATCGATATTTTAATTTCTACAGATCATTCATAAATTATTTTAACTTTCAAAGTAGCGTACCTACCTATGTTTTCGAGCGACCTCTAAAAATAAATATTAATGAACTAATATAATTTTTTATTGAATTTGATCAATAAAAGAATAGAAATAAAGCAAGGACACTTAAATTTTAAAAAATTAAAAAATTATAAATATTTGATACCCACAGTGCGGTAGTAAATTTTGCCTCGAGAAATTTTTCAGTGTCTCATGATTTATTTCTATTCTTTTGTTCATCAAATTCAATAAAAAAAATTATTAGTTCGTTGATATTTATTTTTAGTGGTCGGTCGAAAACACTTTAGGTACAGTACTTTTAAAATTAAAATAATTATGAGTGACCTTTAGAAATTAAAATATCGATTTGAAATTTTCAGAATCGAGATTTTTTTCAACCTAGAAAATGATAAAATAACGAGAAAAAAAATTGAAAAAAAATAAAATTTTTGATGATTTTGGAAATTTTTAAAAATCTTGAGCGGCCTCTAAAATTTTTTTTTTTGATCTGATTTTTTGAGGGACTCTTAAAACATGACAAACTAATATATTTTCACAAGAGACACGAAAAAATAAAAATTTCCGTGTTACCGGATGTTAAATTTTTCTCAAAAAAAAACCCTTTGTTTATATCTTTCACCAATTCAGTTTAAATTTGGTGCAGGGCATTATAGTATTTCCGATCTCAATAATTGAGATCGGAAAGACAATTATTGAAGAACCAAGAGGTTGGCAGTATGTACCAGGTTCCGTCGCTGACGCAGCAACTCGGAATTGAAATATTTGAAAAACTTGTTCCCATATTTATTTAGCCATATCCATATACAGGTCTGGTCGAACTACACGTGGAGGTGGTAGAAATGTATACGTCTAGTTGAAAAATGCGCGCGCGGGCAAGCGGTGTATAACACAACTGCACTGGGCGACTGGACAATAAATCTCAATTGTTGATAAGTGGTTGACCAATTGCCTAGCAGTGCAGTGCAGCAATGCGGAATTTGGTGTGATTCAGGTAATTTTAATTTATTATAGGCATCTTCTATTAATCATTCATATTACAATTGCGAAAGGGAGAAATAAGAGGGATATTTTGTTTACTAATATTTATTATTTAATAAATAATTAATTAATTAATATGTTTAATAGCATTTGGGANAACATTATTGTTTATGATTCCAAATGAATTGACCAGTTTAGTGTAAATTTGGTACAGGGTATTCCTAATAAACCTGCAAGATTTGGACATGGATATGATAAATGAGACAATTCAGGGGCGGGGATTCAGGGGTATAGTCATTCTTCTTTTCACAGCACTTTAAAGCCACCAACATTTCTTTCTTTCTTGACAGATGACAATATAGGTTTCATATTTTTATTACAAAATACATATGTTAGATGTTGAAACTGTCTTCCTTCCATATCAACACAGGCTCTAGATACAGCTTCACTCAAATATCCTATGTTGGCTGTAACTTGTGCTGCAGCCTTCTTCTGTTAGTTGTTTTAGAACTTCCAAGTTTCGCAATTGGTTTTGTATAACTCTAACTTATAAAAGGTTATAGAAGATAAAGTTCAACACATTCAAATCTGGTGATCTAGGTAGCCATTGAACAGGTCCATCCACCTTTGTTGTAAGTTGTAAGTTTCATTTAAGTACTCTTGATTCCATAAAGAGAAATCGTGCAGGGTTACTAATAATACCATGTATCAAATTTTAACTACTCGGTCAACCTGTTTTTTATGAAGGAAAATATATTTTTTTACGAAAACCTTGATACTGTCTATCTTGGAAATCAAGCTTTTTCGTACATACACACACATACAAACATATGAACTTTTTTTCTTATTTTTGCTAACACGATGACTAAACATAAATGTATTTAAGTCAGTAGAACAAACAAATTTAGGGTATCCATAAAATATACATAATAAAATAAATTATTTATGTAAGGCAAAAAATTATAAACAATTGAATTTGAACAGCTTAATTTGCATGCATTAAATTAAAATTTAAATACGTCTTAATTGTTTGTCATGTTACTCTGGGAAGCGGATTCTGCGGTATCATCCACGCCAAAATTTAAGCTACAGTGAAAAAAACAATTTGTAGCAGGAAGATATTCGATTTCGTACCTATTTGACTGTAAATTATATATGTTTTAATGTGTCATGATGACAATATTTGGATGTCACTATAATAAATTGTCAAACTGAAAATAATACAACAATAACAATAAAATAAAATTATTAATGTGTATATAATTGGACAACTGCATGATTAAATTTGATTTAAACAGTTTTGTTGCAGAACTTAGATAAATCAACCCAATTTGTCTATGTCGCATTCAGGGATGCACATACCGCGGCCCGCGGGCCGCATGCGGCCCGTTGTCGATGTTTATGCGGCCCGCCAACGAATTTTAAAAGTATTCTACTCGCCGCGCTCCGGTCCAAGCATATTATTACGAGACTAGAAGTCTGTCGCATCAACTAGATTACAGATTCGCGAAACACGTCGATCCCCGAACAAAGTGGATGGTTCTCGATGTTTGGTAACTCGTATAAANAGCTACGCCACTGTCTTGTGGGGCAATGCAGTTGATTCTAAAAAAATCTTTTGTCTCCAGAAACGTGCAGTGCGAATCTTAGCAAATGTGGGTAGCAGTGAACATTGCAAACCACTGTTCAAGAAATTTCGTATATTACCACTGCCCTGTATATTTATATTACAAACTTTAATGGAAATACATGCTCGCAGGAATATCGTTTCCCGGGTGTCTGACCGCCATAATTATAATACACGAGTTGCTGTGGCGGGTGATCTACTTGTACCTCGATCCAGATTGGTCAAATCGCAAAGAAATATTCTAAACATTAAATTATATAATAAACTACCCTGCCATATAACGGATATGAATGAGGGATGCTTCAAGATTAATATTAAAAAAAGTCTTTTATCTCACTGTTTTTACTCTGTAGATGAGTATTATCAATCTAATATTTTCTAGATTATGTGGGTCCTGCAAAGTTCGATTATCTTTGGTATTTTGTGTGCTTTTATATTTATATTTATTAGTGTTCTAATTCACTTCACTGTTGACCGCTGCGTGCTATGTGTATATAAACTATGCCTTTTGTATTCTTGTATTGACTTGCTATAAACCATGTACTTGTGTAAAATAGCCAAATAAACTATCTATCTATCTATTGATTAGGCAATACAATAGGTTCTATTAACCTATCTCCCACCGGACATTTAAACTTCAAGTACAGCGATGTTGAATCTCTGGCTCCAACAACAATCCCGCTTCATTTGTGAAAAAGATGAATACTGCTAAATCAAGACTGTTAGAGAGTTAGGAAAATCATATTATAAACATTAATTTAGCATTACAATGCATGTACACGTTGATTGTGGTAGAACAATAACTGTTCTCTAAAGGTTCCAAACAAGGTGACTAGCAAGATCGGTAGCAATCTCCATAAGCCCCAGTTGCAGGATATACCTACTTCAGGTATGGAAACAAATATAGGCTTTTCGGAATGTTACGAAATTTTTCACCAGTCCGCAACTTCAGCATACAGCTTCAAGTCGATTACCATTGACACATTTATACAAAAATGCGATAGCAGTTTGTATGTATGTATTTTAATTTTCCCTGCTTTCTTTCAGAATAATATTTTTGAGAAAATTTAATTGTTTTAGAAGAAATGCACAAATAAACAATACCTCTGAATATCTACCCCTTAAATATCTCGTTTTCATAGCCATGATCAAATCGTGCTGACTTATTAAATAATAACATGTACCAAATTTTACAGACTCGGTCTACCCGTTTCTTATTAAGGAAAATATATTTTTTTTTATGAAAACCTTAAAACTGCCTATCTCGGAAATGAAGCTTTTTCGGACACACGCACACACATACACACATATGAACTTTTTTTTCTTATTTTTTGGATGACTTACATTTTTAACACCTTGTTTAAAAAAATCATAGTGTTGTTGGTAACACGATGACTAAACATAAATGTATTTAAGCCAGTAGAACAAACAAATTTAGGGTATCCATAAAATATACAGAATAAAATAAATTATTTATGTGAGGAAAAAAATTATAAACAATTGAATTTGAACAGCTTAATTTGCATGCATTAAATTAAAATTTAAATACGTCTTAATTGTTTGTCATGTTACTCTGGGAAGCGGATTCTCCGGCATCATCCACGACAAAATTTAAACTACAATGAATAAAACAATTTGTAGCAGAAAGTTATTCGATTTCATACCTATTTGTCTGTAAATTATATATATATATTTAAATGTGTCAATATTTGGACATCACTATAATAAATTGTCACACTGAAAATTATACAACAATAACAATAAAATAACATTATTAGTGTGTATATAATTGGACAATTGTACGATTAAATTTGATTTAAACAGTTTTGTAGATGTTCATTAATCAAAATTAAAAGGCAGAACTTGGATAATCAACACAATTTGTCTTTGTCGCATTACAGTGTCCGTATATCACTTCACTGCAAGATGGGCGATGACCATCGTTTTTAATGTACATTGCACACATGACATTTGTGTTCCTAGTTTTCATGAAATTCCTGGATTTATACATATTTGCTGTGCTGCTTTAAAAAATAAAAAATTATTTTCATTGTTTCAAATGGCGCCAAAAATATAAACTCACAAAGTATAAGTCAGGTAATCAGGCCGGCCAAGTGTGAAATGCATTTTTTCCCTATCCAGCGGCTTTCATTAAATTATGAACAAAATGGCGAGCTGCCTTAGCTGGGCATCGTTATGAAAATACCTCAAATTGGTTAGCACGTTTAAAGGTATTTTATCTGCTCCCACTATAGTAAATAGACTATTAATACACTGTTTTTAAGGAGGTAAGTGGATTTTACCGTAGAAGTTGCTATGGACAACGCGAGGAAAGTGAGGTAACTTACCTCCCTAGGGAAAAAAGCTATTTCGAGTTATAAATGCATATTTTAAGAACAAATAAATATAAACATTTGATGAACATCACATTTTATTAATTATTATGAATGAATACTTTTAGTAACATTTATAAAATCTGGATAATTATTCCCCTCGCGTTTACTAATTGTCACATTTTTCTCAAAATGATTTGACCGCTCCATTTCAGTCACCGAAGATTCAATATTATCTGACTGATCCATTAAAACAGCATGATGCGACGTACTACTAGAACCTGGAGTTGAAGTGTCATTGTAAATAATCCTGTTGGCTATCTCATTTTTGTTACTTAAACTGTCAGCAACATAACTTTCTGCAATTGTGGCTGATTTCCACCCACCATGTCAGTAACGTTGCCGATGTTCTTTGGAATGAATGGCCTGTATATGTTTCAGGGTGTTCTAGTTTCAAAAACTGTGCAATGTTATTTGGAATCATAGAAAGGGTATTCTTGCCGACTGGTTGGTTGTAACATCTACCAGCTTGAAAGCGCATAACAAACCTGACATTTCAGTTTTAGGCCCAAATTCATAGATCTCACTAAAGTTCCACTCACACTTATCTCATACTAAACTCACTCTAAGCGTATTCATAAACAATTCTACTTCAACGAGTCACTTAAATCGTACTCAATCGCCCTCACAAATGAGTGCTAGGTTAGTGACATATTAGTGGTGTCTGACGTGTGCTTATATATTCCTAATTTATTAATTTTTTGGTTTCATAATTGTAGTGTATTTTACAAATAATTAAGTCCAGGTATTCAATAAAGGATATTCTGTACGTGAACGCTATATAAGTTATAATTATTTTTTAGAAATTAGTTCTGTTACATACGTCATAAATGATTACTTGTCACGCATTCTACTCTGAAGTTCATAGTAGGGAAAATGAACTAAATATGATTAATATTATTTACTTATTATTAATTGGTGCACATGAGGAGCGTTTTACCTGGGTAATTAATTAGACCTTTTGATTTTCATTATTTATTATTTAAATGTAATTTATTGTGAATATATATTTTCAACATGAGTTATTCAAATTGAAAATAAAGAAATGCTATGACATTAGGTTTCCACAAATGACATATTTTTGGTAATATTTGAGTAGCCAACTGTTCCCTTATCTAGTAATTTGTGGTTTAATGCGCACTCAAGTTAATCACTCATTTATACACATTTCTGAATACCAGAATTGAGAATGAGATGAGGGCACCCTAAGTTGAGTGAAGCATAAGTTTGCTATGAGTGAAAGGTTAGTATAGATTTAGGGATGTTTCTGAATTTGGCCTTTAATCTCCAATCTAATTTTAATATATTTCTTGAGAATTTCTAGGTGAAAAACAGAACCCAGATGATAAGTAGGTAATTGTAAACGTACGTGACATACCATATTTAGAATCTGGAATAATGTCATCGAAATTTTTGGAATTGACATTGTCCAAAGTAAGTTTGCATAATTCATCAGAACGGCATGCTCCTGCAATGCCTAAGACCGTCACTACCTGCATTAGCAAATATGTGCCTGAACGAGAAAATCGTTGACTTGTTCTCTTGTAAAGACGTTTGACTTTTTAGGTGTATCGCCGTCATTCTTACGTTTCAAAAATGCTCTTAGCTTGGGATATTTTGATATATTCACGTTCTCCTCTATGAAAATAGTTGACTTAATCAATGAGTATTCACTCCACAATCTTGCGGGTGACTTTAAGTTCTTGACTTCTCCATGAAATATGCATTTTTGTTCTGGCACCATTCTTTGAAATTTCTATGTACTCGTCCGTAGCGCACTTTCGACTTCTCGGGCAATAAAAATTCGCAGGCAGCATTTGCTGCACTTTCTATTTGAAAATCACTCATTTGGAAATAGTAATTCAAAACCAGAAAAATTGCATCTTTTTTGTAGCTTTGTTTATAAACACCTTAGAAACGACAAAATCCAAACAACCAAGGCGACTTTGCAAGATTTCGAACAATGTCAAAATGAATTGATTAANGGCAGAACTTGGATAATCAACACAATTTGTCTTTGTCGCATTACAGTGTGTGCATATCACTTCAGTGCAAGATGGGCGATGACCATCGTTTTTAATGTACATTGCACACATGACATTTGTGTTCCTAGTTTTCATGAAATTCCTGGATTTATACATATTTGCTGTGCTGCTTTAAAAAATAAAAAATTATTTTCATTGTTTCAAATGGCGCCAAAAATATAAACTCACAAAGTATAAGTCAGGTAATCAGGCCGGCCAAGTGTGAAATGCATTTTTTCCCTATCCAGCGGCCTTCATTAAATGCTGAACAACATGGTGAGCTGCCTTAGCTGGGCATCATTATAAAAATACCTCATATTGGTTAGCACGTTTAATAGTTTTATTTACACCATAAATGAGGTAAGTATTATTTACCAGTCGAGGACGATTTTGTGCCCGAGCGGAGCGAGGGCTGGCAATGGAGTCCGAAACTGGTAAACTATACTTAACTGCTGCGTGGTGTATAACATTTTATCCGCTCCCACAATTCTTTATGGTAAGTTAATTTTACCGTAGAAGTGGCAGTGGAAGTGGAAGGTAACTTACCTCCCTAGGAAAAAAACGATTTCCAGTTATAAATGCATATTTTATGAACAAATAAATAGAAATATTTGATGAACATTACATTTTATTAATTATTATGAATTTATAGTAATTGTACAATTATTACATTTAGTAACATTTATAAAAGCTGGATAATTATTCCCCTCGCGTTTACTAATTGTCACATTTTTCTCAAAATGATTTGACCGTTCCATTTCAGTCACCGAAGGCTCAATATTATCTGACTGATCCATTAAAACAGCATGTACTACTAGAACCTGGAATTGAAGTGTCATTGTAAAGAATCCTGTTGGCTATTTCATTTTTGTTACTTAAACTGCTAGCAACAAAACTTTCTGCAATTGTGGGTGATTTCCATCTACCATGTCTCTTGATTGCTAAACATCAACTCCTGTATTAGCCAGTAACGTTGCCGATGTTCTTTGGAATGAATGGCCTGTATATGTTTCAGGATGCTCTAGTGTCAAAAACTGTGCAATGTATTCGGAATCATAGAAAGGGTATTTTTGCCGACTGGTTGGTTGTAACATCTATCAGCTTGAAAGCGCATAAAAAAGCCTGACATTTCAGTTTTAGGCCCAAATTCATAAATCTCACTAAAGTTCCACTCATACTTATCTCATACTAAACTCACCCTAATCGTATTCATAAACAATTCTACTTCAATGAGTACTCAAATCGCCCTCACAAATGAGTGCTAGGTTAGTGATATAAGTATAGTGGTCTGACGTGTGCTTATATGTTAATTTTTTGGTTTCATAATATTCTAGCAGTATATTTTACAAATAATTAAGTCCAGGTATTCAATAAAGAATATTCTGTACTTGAACGCTATATAAATTATAATTATTTTTTAGATATTAGAGAATTAGTTCTGTTACAGACGTCATAAATGATTGCTTGTCACTCATTCTACTCTGAAGTACATAGTAGGGAAAATGAACTAAATATGATTATTATTACTTACTTATTATTACTTGGGATATCATGGTTTACCTGGGGACCGTTTTACCTGGATAATTAATTAAACCTTTTGATTTTCATTATTTATTATTTAAATGTAATTTATTGTGTATATATTTTCAACATTCAAAATAAAGAAATACTATGACATTAGGTTTCCACTGATGACATATTTTTGGTAATATTTGGGTAGCCAACTGTTCCCTTATCTAGAAATTTGTGGTTTAATGCACACTCTAGTTAGTCACTCATTTATACACATTTCTGAATACCAGAACTGAGAATGAGATGAGTGCACCCTAAGTTGAGTGAAGCATAAGTTTGCTATGAGTGAAAGGTTAGTATAGATTTAGGGTAGTCTCTGAATTTGGCCCTTAATCTCCAATCTAATCTTGATATATTTCTTGAGAATTTCTAGGTGAAAAACAGAACCCAGATGAGAAGTAGGTAATTGTAAACGTACGTGACATACCATTTTTAGAATCTGGAATTGTAACTACAATAATGTCATCTAAATTTTTGGAATTGACGTTGTCCAAAGTAAGTTTGCATAACTCATGAGAACGGCATGCNCAACTGTTCCCTTATCTAGAAATTTGTGGTTTAATGCACACTCTAGTTAGTCACTCATTTATACACATTTCTGAATACCAGAACTGAGAATGAGATGAGTGCACCCTAAGTTGAGTGAAGCATAAGTTTGCTATGAGTGAAAGGTTAGTATAGATTTAGGGTAGTCTCTGAATTTGGCCCTTAATCTCCAATCTAATCTTGATATATTTCTTGAGAATTTCTAGGTGAAAAACAGAACCCAGATGAGAAGTAGGTAATTGTAAACGTACGTGACATACCATTTTTAGAATCTGGAATTGTAACTACAATAATGTCATCTAAATTTTTGGAATTGACGTTGTCCAAAGTAAGTTTGCATAACTCATGAGAACGGCATGCGCCTGCAATGCCTAAGACCGTCACTACCTGCATTAGCAAATATGTGCCTGAACGAGAAAATCGTTGACTTGTTCTCTTGTAAAAACGTTCGACTTTTTAGGTGTATCGCCGTCATTCTTACGTTTCAAAAATGCTCTTAGCTTGGGATATTTTGATATATCCACGTTCTCCTGTATGAAAATAGTTGACTTAATCAATGAGTATTCACTCCACAATCTCGCGGGTGACTTTAAGTTCTTGACTTCTCCATGAAATATGCATTTTTATTCTGGCACCATTCTTTGAAATTTCTATATACTCGTCCGTAGCGCACTTTCGACTTCTCGGGCAATAAAAATTCGCAGGCAGCATTTGCAGCACTTTCTATTTGAAAATCACTCTTTTGGAAATAGTAATTCAAAAACAGAAAAATTGCAACTTTTATGTAGCTTTGTTTATAAACACCTTAGAAACGACAAAATCCAAACAACCAAGGCGACTTTGCAAGATTTCGAACAATGTCAAAATGAATTGATTAAGAAATGTCAAAAAATAAAACCTAATCTTTATTGCATGAATCATAAAGAACTGCGGGAGCAGATAACATGTTATACACCACGCAGCAGTTAAGTATAATTTAGCAATCTCGGACTCTATTGTCAGCCCTCGCTCCGCTCGNATGTCAAAATGAATTGATTAAGAAATGTCAAAAAATAAAACCTAATCTTTATTGCATGAATCATAAAGAACTGCGGGAGCAGATAACATGTTATACACCACGCAGCAGTTAAGTATAATTTAGCAATCTCGGACTCTATTGTCAGCCCTCGCTCCGCTCGGGCGCAAAATCATTCTCGACTGGTAAATACTTACCTCCTTTATGGTGTAACAAAGTCCCTAGTACATCTTGCAAAACGTTACAATAGATGCCGCTTGCGGGTCTTTTTGGTAATACTTATAGGTCTGTCATAGATCAACACGTACGTCAACCCAAATATTAATCGAAAATCTGTGCTGAATATATTTGTGCTGTACAAAGTGTGGGTCTTCTTCTGCTCAGATATGTGTGTTATAAGTTCAAGTTCAAAATACTACCTCTAGTAAAATACGCCTCGTCGGTTATTAAAGTTCTTCCAGCAAAATGTGTTAATGTTGATTTTATTTACAAACCACCTACAAAAATTTTACCTAACTGGTAAATCTTGGGGGATAAGTGTTTGAACACTCCGAAAACGGTATGGATACAGTAACTGTTTACATAGGGTTTTCTGTACTGCATATGCCTATCTTTAGTGTGAAGACTCCGAGATTTAGTTTATATCTGATTTTATTAATTTCAGCGTACCTATTTCCTTTGGAAGCCGATGATAGATGATGGTCCCTCTTCTTCCAAGTTTTCTGGTTCACAGATGGTGCGTAATCAGTATATTAAGGTGTTGACGATACAAATATCTTTGTTCTGAGCCGGATGGTTGTAAAACTCTACATTCGGATACCTATCCTTAAAGGTTGGTAAACGCTGTAGTATACCTCCAAATTCCTGACAATATTATAAATGGAATGGTATCCTTGTTTTCTAAGTCTACATTAAAACTAATGTCGAGCAGTTGTTGTATCCATGACACCCAATATCGTCAATATTTCTGAACGAACATTTCAGCTAGAGGGTTACTGACTACAGAGCTTTCTTCTCGGAGATTTGCATGTAAAAAAATATTTACCAGAGCTGTTGCTTCAGTTTGTTCAGAGAGAAAAAAATATCCATCTAGTGTACCAAATCTACTAAATTCTTATCTTTGTTTCCTGTGATGAGCCTTTGGAAAGATTCTTCCAAAGCTTCTTTAACTGGCACTTTTATGAATAACGACGTTACGTCAAACGTTACTAGGAGATTATCTAGATCTAGTTGTAGTTCCCTTGAACTTGTCGATAAAATCTTAGCACTTTTGACGGCTTTCTCACGAGGTCTTTTCCACGAATGAATAACTGACTAATTTAACAACGCACACTATTGATCAGAATGTTACCCTCATTTTGTGGACTTCAGGAAGATAATACAATTTTCTACCTCTATTTACATCCTTAAATTAATGTCGCTAAGGCGAGGACGCGCATCATCAAGTGAATAAAGCATTCAATGATTACATACATATAACGGTGCAGATGGTATCACAGGCAGCTTGGACATTTATGTCGATGATTATTATTTATGCATTAACCTTGTTTGCTCGTGTCGTCGCTAGTTAAATTTTCAGCTAGCTGGCGGCAAACAGCTTTCATTAATTATCATCAAATTCATGTACGGAAATTAGATATCGATTGGATGGGAGTGGGAGTACAGATAATTTTAAAGAGACATAATTTGGTAAAATATAGTTGATAATGTACAGGCTGGTCCATTTTCGATGGGATTTCAGGGTATGTCAGAAACTACTAAAGATATGATAAATCTGACACGACGTTCTCGAGCACGATTTTCATGGCAAACTCGATTGTCAAATCAGAAATTTGCTATCTTCATTTGTTTCTGAGTTACAGGGCGTTTCTTGTTATTGTCTCATTTTTGAACGTGTCTGTATCTCAGCTGTTAAATGAGTTAGAATTAAAGTGAAATCTGCTCTAGACTAATTCTTTGGCGTATAATTCAATGCCAATATTAGATTTTTAGTAGACCTTAAGATTTCGAAGTTATGACCCAAAGTTATATTTTTTAAATGGAAATCGTAGCTAACCATGGCCTAAAAGAATAGAGATTTTTTTTGCTTTTTAGCAATATGCCACATACTATAGTTATTTTAACAAACACAGGAGATACGGGGTGTTTTATATATAAATTATGTATGTTTTTCTTTTTTAATATGGCTGGCTATGAAAATACATATAAAACTATATTTCTACTTTTACAAAACTCATCTGTTGTAAAAATATGACGTTTCTTTTAAATGCACAACATATACTCATATGATAATATAATACTAACGAAGTTTTAGGAGATAGGTGGATAGGAACAAACGGACCGATCAAATGGCCATCTAGGTTACATGATTTGAGTCCGTTGGACTTTTTCCTTTGGGGTTTTCTAAAAGACATTATATTTAAATTTTTTTTTACTCTATCGAGGAACTTCGACGAAATATTGAAAATTCTTTTAATAATATTTCTAATATACATTTAATGAATGCTACCCGAAGCGTTGCCAGAAGATGCGCGAAATGTGTGACAGTTCAGGGACGGTAATTGAACATTTAGATGATGATGTAGGCACTTACTATTGTTTAATTTACGGTTAATATTGTAACTTGAGTTGAAGTGGAACAAATATTTGAAAACTATATTTTCTTATCTGTAATATATATTTTAAATAAACTTCATATTTTTACAACAGATATGAGTTTTGTAAAAGTAAAAATTATAGTTTTATATGTATTTTCATAGCCAGCCATATTAAAATATAAAAAAGAATCGAATTTATATATAAAACACCCCGTATCTTCTGTGTTTGTAAAAAATAACTATATCATGTGATATATTGCTGAAAAGCAAAAAAAATCTCCATTTTTTTAGGTCATGACCAACTACGATTTCCATTTAAAAAAATATAACTTTGGATCATAACTCTGGAATCTTAAGACCTACTAAAAATCTAATACAGGCATTCAGTTCTACACCAAAGAATTAGTCTTGAGCAGTTTTCTCTTTAACTCTACCTTATTTAACAGCTGAGATACATACATATTCAAAAGTGTCACAATAACGAGAAACGCCCTGTAATTCAGAAACAAATGAAGATCGCAAATTTCTGATTTGACAATTGAGTTTGCCATGAAAATCGAGCTCGAGAACGTGGTGTCAGATTTATCATATATTTAGTAGTTTCTGAAATACTCTGAAATCCCACTGAAAATGGACCAGCCTGTACAGAGGGCAGAAAATTACCTTGAACAATTTAAAGAGAACTTTCTTCTAGAGATAAAGTAGTTGAAGTGTTATAATTTTATTTTTAAGCCAAATCATACGGTGAAAAAAATATATTTCAGTATATATCAACTAATTTAACAGATACCTAGAGAAAAACGTATTTTATAAAATAATTATTTTTTATGGATTGTAATAACCTTGCCAGACTTGAAATCATAGAATTTGATCAGTTTTTATGGATCACTTTGTACCCTTTTCATATTACATGAAATGAAAAAAAAATATGTTTAATTTATTAGTCTATTATACAGGGTGTTGTAATATTTCTCCGACAAAATAATAGGACAATAACTTTCTACTTGCAGTCAATGGACTAATATTTAAAACAAAATCTACTGATATTAATTTTTCGGACATGGTGCTACCATATGGTATATGGAGCTACCCTCAAATTTGTAGCTACATAAAAGTATTTGTTATCTAAAAAATGTATAAGAACATTTTCAGTAACAGTGTGTTTCTTGATATTCTTTATACAAATTGGGAACAGCAACGTTAAATGAATCATTAGATACACAAGATTAAATAGGTTTTATTTAAATAGATCGGAAGCATGGCACTGTTAATTAAACAACGGCAAATCGGTTAATACTTCATTAGATATCCTTGTTAGTTGTCACCTGGTATAAAATCATTTAAGCAATTGTTTTCTCTATTAAAGAAGGGAAGTATTGCCTAATATCTCCTAGAAACGCTTGTACAATAATGAATAATGTGATCATTTTGGAATTCTATTAGCTATATAAAAATGTATACAACGGATTAAAGGGCATTTAAATATATTTCTGTAAAAAGGTAAGACGGACAATACTTGATTTTTGTTTTCGTAAGTTTCTAATCCCCATGTTATAAAAGAGTAGGAAAAAAGTCAATAGCTCATGACAGCATGTTCAGTATGTTCGACACTATTGACACTAATCATTCCAAATTATATTTTTCCAATAATTTGGGCAGTTATAAAAATAGAACATACCTACTTAATATAAATAGTGGAATTCCTCAAAAAATGTCTTTCCTTATTTATTTGGGTGAATTTCTACTTTTTTCTAACGCCTTTTAAGTAAGACGACGTTTCTAACAGCAACATTAAAGGAATTATTCTCGTTGCTGTTATTTGTCAAAAAAAAAAAAAATGTGTTGGATGTATTTGTATAGCACTCATCGGTCGACACGCAAGATTGACAATAGACTACATGACTTTAGAAGCTGCTATACTGAATTATCCACTTTAGACTAACCTTAGAGACTTAAAGAGAACGAAAAGAAGACTGTATTTTCATTGGTGTGTTTCCAGGTATAAAATTTTTCCTTTAAATTATTTCACATTTGGTTCGTCATTACGACAGAGTACTGAGACTTTACATAAACGTATTCTAGATATATTCTTCTAGAATCGAGGATAGGGAGCAAGGTTTTTCTTAATTTTCAAAATGCCATTCCTATTTATCACTGAAAAGACCAACATTAAGTTATTTATGATATTAATAATGTTGTGAATAAAATAATGGATGAAATAATTCATGTGCCTATTATTCATCGTTTTATGCAAATCGAAATTATCATTTTATATATTTTGAACATCCTGTATAATAAAACGAATAATTTGCGTACACATGTTTATAGGATTTTTTAATTAATAATTGAGTCATTGCTGGTTTAGAAGTTTAAGAAATTCATAAAATTCCTTTGACCTTTCCTAGAATGGACATAACAATAAAGCAGTGGTTTAAGAGCAATCATCTTATCAAATTCAAGAAATCCCGTCATTTTGAAAGTTGTAACATATTGAATGAAAAATGACAACTCTGTATCTTCCGTAAAAAAAAACTGTAAGGTTCTTAATCGTATTGGACTTTAAATAGCTACAACAAGAAATTGCTTATATGTATGTAAATCGTATGTAAATGTCAAAACTTGACACAACGTTCATACTTCAATTAGGTACATTACATCTGATCTGTATTTTTGCCACTTGTTGTTGAACTACTAAATAACCATTGTTAGAGTAAATTTTCTTGAACAACTTAAGGCTATCAACAAAAAGTAAATACTCACATTCTACTACAGAAGACAAGTCGTTTATGAACAATAAAAATAGCAATAGCCTGAAATGTTAATAAAAATCTAATTTCTCTTTTTCAGCATGGTTTTTATAAAGGTAGGTTGATGGTTAAAATGATTGTGACTCAAGATATAGCAGAATTAATAGATGATGGTTTTCAAATTGACGTGATACATTCTGATTTCACTAAAGCATTTTATCGCTTAGATCACCATATTTTATATCTTGTCTCAATTGTCTACCAAATTGTCGAAATTCAAGACTAGATGATCTCAATATATTACATGATATTTACCGCAAGGTTCTGTATTAGAGCTCTTTCTATTCAATTTTTTTTTATTTATGACAAGCTAAAACAGCGTAAAATTTTTATTATGGAGACATTAGATGATTAAAAAAATTAAAAGTATAACAAAACAATTAAATCGAATTACAATGATTTGTGAATAGTATATTTCAAATAATCTTGAATTAAATATAAAAAATGCAGTATCAATAGTATTATGTGTTTTATTGACAAAATAATGCGAATTGCATATTAGTAGTCACTAAATGACCTTGACAGTCTCGAGTGGACTTGTGAGAGATTTTATTATTCTGTTCTACAAGTAGGTTATGTTATGTTTATGTTATTTCTGAGGTACTAAAATCTGTTAGTTTAGTTGTACGATGATATATGAGATTTTACCAATACCGATGGAATTAAAATTTTTATAGAAAAGTAGAATATGTGACAGTAGTTTGAGCTTCAGGATATAATGTTCACCCTGAGAACTTCGAATGGATACAAGTAAAAATTTGAATTTTATGGTATGGTAAAAAGAAGTCGAAACTTTGTTGTTTGTGGCTCTCTTCAAAATGATTAAATATCTCATTTACTATTCAGATATTTAACAAGACTAAATTTTTATGTACCTATTCCGAATAAATCAAAGAGTTTTGAATGTACTTATTTACCCACAGAGAGAATCAACAGATTAAATGTTTTTCCTTTATGTTCAATTTGTTTAACTGTGAAATAAACTTGGATGTCTTTAGCTGTTCCTGTCGGCCACTTTTCGAAAGTTTGCGCATTGAAAATTCTGGCATTTTAAAAATTTTTATTTAATTTTAATTTTCATTATTTACGTTTATTTAATTTGTATTTTTTTTGTTATCTCTTATTTTATTACTTTTTTTTGTATTTTAATTCCATAACATTATTACTTTGTTTTTGATATGATTAACTTTTAACGTGTTAATTGTTACTTTTGTTATTCGAACTTCTTCTCTACCTTCCTTGGGTTGCTATTTACGTAAATAAAAACATAATTATATAGTTTATTTGAATAGGAAATATAACTATTTTTATTGATAAAAACAAAAATAACACGTTTTTTTATAAGAAAATATATTACACAATTAACCCTTTTTTTAAATCTAAAGGATGATATTATTTTTCCGCAGATACTGTGTGTTATCGATTCAGCAAATTCTACTACATTTACGAACATCTCAGTGGCGCATAAGCACTGCTCTTAAGAAGACAGTTTTTTTTGAAAATAAATTAAAGTATTTTGCACAAGTAGTACCATTTTATCGTTATTTTTTATTTGAGTAAGTAGTGTTCTTAATCTATATATACAGGGTGACATAGAAAAAAGTACATTGCATAGTGTCATACAATAGAGGACACTAAAACAAGAAAAAAAGTTCAGTTCCTATGAACATGGGTCTGCAAGGCCTTCGGTTAAAAGATACGGGGTGTTGAATTTTAATTTTTTTTTATTTGCAAAAACAATGATAAATACTTCAACAATTAAATTTTAATGGTTAAAACAAAACATTAAGTTTTTAGAAGATGTTCAAATTGTTGCCCTTGTACTTCAATACATTTTTCCATTCTTCTTCTTAATTATTGACGGCATCTTTGAAATATTCCTAGGTTATTATGAAATCTATCTGCCGATTCCATTATTCTTATCCATAATTGTTCTTCATTATGTATTTCTACAGCATAATACCATCACGACTAAAACTAGCTTCGTCAGTAAACAAAATTGTTGAGATAATGTTTTCTCTTTGGTTTTGAAACCATTCGCAAAATTGTACACGAGGAACAAAGTCATGTTCCAATAGTGAATGAATTTTTTGGAAATGATATGGGCGAAGAAGTTGTTCTTTGAAAATTTGTCTAACTGATTCATGGTTAAGGTTTCGCACCGCTGAACTTGTTTTCCTGGTGCTTGTTCTCGGATTATTTTCTACCATTCGTAAAACAGTTTCTTCGTTTCGCACAGTGCGGCGAGTTCTGGAAACCCCACTATTCAATTTTGGTTTTCTAAAACAGCCATCTTCTCCCAAACGCCTATGCACATCAATAAATGTTCGAACATTAGGAACTTGTCTTAAAGGATATCTTTCTCGATAGATACGTTGAGCTTCGTAAGAATTTGATCTAGCTTCGCCGTAACACATAATCATGTCCCTGTATTCTTCAAAAGTGTAGCGAACCATTTTTGAAAGCAATTTTGAATAATCAGTGAGAAAACCAATGAAAAACTTAATCAAGAACACAAAATACCTCTAACAATTATTATATTAGTTTGACAAGTGTCATTATGACACATTATTTAATTGTTATTTATCATTGTTTTTGCAAATGTTACTTTGGCGCTTTTTGAATAATTTGCGTGCATTGTCGGCTTTTGTACTGGAACCATTGCTTCTAGCGACTTGGACAAGGTATACCTTTCTTACGTATAAAGAAGGGATAACAAATTTTTTTCAGTCGAAAATGACATACAGTGTATAGCAAAAAAGTTAGGACCGATTCAATAGATATGGAACCCTGTATGTAGCGCCCTCTATCAGTAATCACAAAACTAAGATCATATTTGAATTTAGCATGATAAAAAAAACCCTGTATACCACATTTTATCCATTTCTTGCGTCTCTGGCTAAAGATATTAAAAAAAAAACCCAAACAAAAATAAAATTCAACACCCCGTATCTTTTAACCGAAGGCCTTGCAGACCCATGTTCATAGGAACTTTTTTTCTTATTTTAGTGTCCTCTATTGTGTGGCACTATGCAATGTACTTTTTTCTATGTCACCCTGTATATATATAATTCTTAAGTAGTTTTTCTTTACTTTTTGTTTTTTTTTGAGTGTTGGTAAAATGTTGTAGAACGAGCGGTACCAATTTATCATTATTTTTAATTTCAGATTATAAGTAGTGTTCTTAAACAGTGTTTATAATTATTGTTCTTAAGTAGTTTCCCTTTACTTTTCGTTTTTTTTGAGTGTTGGTAAAATGTTGTAGAACGAGTGGTACCAATTTAACGTTAGTTTTAATTTCAGAGTATAAGTAGTGTTCTTAAACAGTGTTCTTAAGTAGTGTTCTAAAGTAATTTTTCTTTACGTTTTATTTTTTTGAGGGTAGGTACCTACAATATTGAAGAACTAGTTGTATGATTTTGTCGCTATTTTTAATTTCAGAGTAAATGCTCTTAAGCATTTTTCTTAAGTAGTGTTCTTAAGCAGTGTTCTTAACTATTTAAGAAAATTACTTCAGAACGCTATTGTTCAGAACACTATTGTTACTTTTTGTTTTGTTTTTTTGAGGGTTGGTATAATATTGAAGAACGAGTGCTACAATTTTATCGTCACATTCAATTTCATAGTATAAGCAGTGTTCTGAAGTAGTGTTCTTAAGTAGTGTTCTTAAGCAGTGTTCTTAAATAGTGTAGTTTTTCTCTATTTTTTGTATTTTCGAAGGTTGCTAAAATATTGAAAAACGAGTGGCACTAATTTATCGTTGTTTTTAACAACAATTTTTCATCCGATCGACACCCGAACCGAACACCATTAACAAACGTATGAGAGGCGATCGGCAGGTACCGCGGGTACCACCTACATGGTACTGCCGCTGGTACAGAGCAAGGTGATCAGCGAGCCTCCGCACGGCTCCGCGAAGGTGAGGCCGCTATTCTCGAACGTACCGCCACGATCTTCGTTTGTTCTCAGCGAGCGACGGGTGCATTTTAATCTATTTGTATCCTGCCTGCAACGTGCTAGTGCATTCCTGCGACACGTGCGAGTTTTGTGAATGGACTGCTCTGTGTTTTGGTGTGCTCCGCGTTTTTGGGATTACCGCACGCCGCCGGCCGAACTGTAAGTAGAGTTTTTGATTTGCTTAGCTTGGATGACCAGTGTCAATTTTTAGCAATGACGTATTATGTAACGATGTTATATTAAATAAAGGACAATCGCGTTATGATTGTCTGAAATTTAAACGTTTCGAGTAATTCTAACTAACAAACTGTAAATGTCCAAGACATTTAAATGTCCTTCAACCTTTTTTTTACATTTTGCCGTACTACAAATGAAAAATATAATGTGTTAAATAAACCCCTATGCAGCAATGATCCGTAAAGGGTTACTTTTTTAAATTTTATTCATCACTCTAAAACATGATAAGTACATATTGGAATATTCCTTGATTACGCAGCGGAAAAAAAAAATATTTCCGTTTCCGCACATTTATACTATTAGTCCAGACGGTATCTGTTTCAAAAAGCCATATTTGGGTGAATCGTATATCCACGGAGATTTTTGGCTTTTTGGCTTTCAAATATCACTAGAAATGAAAATTTTTCTATGCGCCTAAAAAAAACGTGGGCTTAACTTTTGGCGGCACAATATGTTAAAAAAATTCGAAAAATGTCATATTTTTCTTCCTATTTAATTATGTATCTTTTCAAGAGTTGATTTTAGGCGAAAATAGAAGAGGAAAAAAAATGTTTGCAATTAAATTTTTTACAAAACATGTCTAGTTAAAAATCGAATGATCATGATTATTATGGTAAAAATCGAAAAAATCGCAAAAATGGGGTTAAAAAACAATACTTTTTAGGGAATTTTTTTGGGGTATTTAAATTGGGTATAGGACCTTTATACTTGGCTCAAAAAAACTTCATGTTATGTAGAATTATCACACCAAATTTCATCAAAATCGGTTCGATAGACTTTGCATAATAATTTTGCAATCCAGATTTTGAAAAAAAATGCAATTTTCAAAATTTTGCACAGCAAAAACCAAGGGCCTTAGATACTTGAAAATTTAATCACATATAGAAGGGCCCTCAAGCTTTTTAAAAGTTTATATAGATTTCTTAATTTGGCCTGTGAGTGGGATTATCCTGTACAATAAAGAATTTAAATATGAATTGCCGACTTGAAGAATAAAAAACCTTTCGAAACATAGTTTAAAAAATGTGAAAATATCTCCTGATTTGATCTTCGTTGTAGCACAAGGATATATGTATTTACTTTTTTTGTTTTATTTTAATACATATTTTGTAGAGTACCTTTAAATAGTAAATATAGTTATTGCCTTATTATAACTGTTAGAAACATAAGCATTATCAGGAATCCTAATTAATAGATAAACATTAAATGTCCGAGAGTTGTTTTTTGGGTATTGTACGTAATGTAAAGGCAAATTAAGAAACTAATTAAACCACTGGACAAGAAATATTAGTTGGGGGGTTGCTTTTAACAAACTTATTGTTTGTTTAGAAATCTGACGACAATAAGAAGTATATAAATACGTTACTGTAAAATATTACCCATGTGGAAAATCTTGTCAACGTAGTGTGAATTGTATTTGAAATGTATTTATTTACCTCTCATTGTGAAATTTCACTGTAGGCAAAAAGAGAAAAAACAAGAGTTTTGTTTAATCTCTGTGCCAAAGGAAAAACCCCGAGAAACCTATTTAAAAAATACCACACATAAACACTTGGAGATAATACGATCTTATAGTTTAAAAAACAAGTATACAGGGTGTCCCATAATGAATTGTACATAGAGTATCAAGTGATTTGTAACGTCATAATAATGTGATCTGGCCAACTTACCTTAGTCCAAAAGTGGATAGTAACGGATTTACAATGTCACAATCAAAATTTTATTTTCATTTTTTTTTAAATAACCTTGGAAGTAATTGATGTATTTAAACGAAATTTGATATCCCTAAGTTTTTTTAACTTGAAAAATTTAAATTTTCTCATAATTTTGGCATACATTCTAGAGGGCCACTTACACCGCCTCTTAGAACTTCTATATTTCACAATTTTTTTTGTACCACACTATATCTTATTTTCTGGCAACAATATTGTTTTCCATCACTTTTACATCAAAAGGGTATGCCTTCATAATGTCACTAGAAATTGCCGTTCCCGAGATATTTGCGTTTAAAAGATTCATTGTGATTTAGACTGTAGATGCACTTTATCAAAGTAGTCCTGCAAACAAAAACAGAAACAATGAAAAACGCTCTCAAAACTAGTTCATACCACACTTGTTAGTGTTTAGATTTAGATTGCTGTTGAGTTTCTACAGAGTTGATTTTAACAACCTGTAACTAGGTTACTATCAGCTTTTGTACTAAGGTAAGTTTGGCCAGATCATATTCTTATGACATCACAAATCACCTGTTAGTCTATATACAATTCATTATGGGACACATAAAACTAAAGGATGTAACTAAAATTATTTGCCATTAGCGAGTTTTATATCAGAAATTAACAAAACGAATTGATAGAAGATATATGTTCTGAGGAACTTCGTTTTCGAGATACGGGGTGTTCTAAATTCATAAAAAATTGCAAAATACAATAGACGGAAATCATGTAAATAATTTGATTTATCTCAAACACGTGAATATTTGGATATGTACTTAATTATTCTTTTCATTCAAAAAGTGATCGTTTGACACATTTTGATATAATTGGTTAGACATAGTCCAACATCTTATCATTTATCCTGAAAAGGGTAAATCAATTTTGCAATAGATTGGAAGAAAATGTGGAGAGAAAACGACGTCAACCTCTGAAATTACGCCCCTGTATTAAAAGGGCGTCTATATACGCAATTTTTTGACCAGCATTTTAGCAAATATCTCTTCACTGCACCAATTATATAAGTTTTCTTCAGGGTATAAAACAATTGAAAATATGTACATTGAAAATAAGAAAACAAAACATATTTCCATCTCGTATATTTATCGTTATGTTTCCTTAATTTTGTACGCCTGTTGAACATGCAGAGAATCGCGTAGGTACTATAAACATAATCACAACCTGCAGAATGATTTTAGGAAATTCTTAACACATGTATTAATCACAATTATTGAGCATCTTTTCGAATTTGTCGGACAAAACAGGAAAGGTACATTTTCTGGTGTTTCCTTGTTCTTCATGATCTTTCAATGTGAAAAATTAAATCTTTGTTCTATCATTGTCTTACGAAAAGTGCGATTTCTTATCTATAAAATGCCAGCCTTACAACACACAAATACCTTAATTTAAAGTTGCATGCCAAGTATCCACCTCAGACTTTTTGTAATATAAAAAAATCATTTTTTTATCAGACATTTACATCGCATATGTCGAAATTGAAACATTTTCAGTGCTTAAGAACTCTTTTTTAATAATTTATGACGCATAATCCACCATTGGTCAAACATTTTACTATGTAAGTGAAACCTTTTTAGGAAACAAAGTGAAATAGTGCATCTACTTTTACAGACCGCTTAGATTGTATTTGAATTTTTCATAAAAAGTATCGTTTGTTGTTCACCACAATCTGTAAAAAATAATTAGGTTAAAGTTTTTCATAAGTTAGAAGAAAGATTGTTAAATAAATGGATTTGGCAAAATTGCGTTGCCGAAATTGTGACAAATTATAGAAAAATAACTGTATTTCTTCCTTTATCTTTAAATAACGTCGTCTCTAATATTATGGTATATTTTGGATTGTTTTCTGTCAACTTATTTTACAAATAAGAGTTCAAGAAACAAAAACTTAGTTCATTGAAGTATCTAAACAGTGTTAAGATTGAATTAAAAATAATTAGGTATACTTAGATGTATTTTATATAAAAATAAAAAATTTTGAATAAATTCGAGGTAAGGTTCTTGTACAAAACGAACAATACTGATTTTAAAGTTAGAAATAAATATAAGTTCCGATCTTTTTATAGATAACGGAATAACATCTTACAAACTTTTTTAGGAATATTTCCTCAAATACCTATTTAGTAGATTCGTAGGTTTCTCAGTAATTAAAAAAGAAGTAGATCTGCTTTTACGATTTCATTTTATTGTTTACACCTTGTGAATTCGTGATTCATACATGAGGCCAACCTTAAAATGTAGTCCTAAATAAAATATCAGATTTAGGAGAACCACGTAAATAATAACTCTGTAACCTAAGTGCACTTCATTCACTGCAATCTTTGGATGACTGAGGATCAAATGTATAACTGTGAATATATATGCATGCATATTTCACACAAATAAATTTACACACAATTTAAATACCCAACTGATTAGTTCAATAAGTCTTAGTTGGTACTTCATACGCTGTTAATCGAATTAATCGACTGTGAAGATCAATTTTAACGTTATGAGAACGATATTTAATTTTTTCTGATGCCCGCTAAAAATGTGTTTTTTATTAAATTAGACTATTAAATCAATGTAATAGTTGCTGCTTGGTATTCTCGTAGAATAATAATTTTACGCATGATTTGGTGTAAAATAATCAGGAAAAACTATCCAATTGGAAAACCAATATTTTTCTGCATCTGCTCCACAATCTCACACTTATATTAAATTTGAACAGCACAGATATTTCTGGCGACCCTTGTAATAGAAAAATATTATTTTTATTTTACGACAAATGTAATTGTAGATGCAGCTGCCTAATTTTAAAGTTGATAACAATTTATAATTAGAATAAATTAACCAAGTTTATGAATACACCTCTTTATACACCTAGATACACATTTTTATGTTTAATTTTTTGTCTTGATAATTTATTGCAATTTCTACACGCTGCTTAAAACGTGATTTATGAAACTACTAAAAAAAATAATAAAAGCTGCATATAAAGCAGCAGATGGTTGATTTTTATAAGTGAAAATGTGGACACCTTTTATGTTTAAAAATGAAAGCTTGTATAAACATAGCACGAGTTGATCCACTTGTATTTTAAAATTTCCTGTTTCGTTGAAGTCTGATTGAAATCAGAATCATTTCCCCTTGCTAATATCAGTTTGAACGTGAGAAAGGTTTTAAACAATCAATAGTTAGTTACGTGTGAAATATTCACCTAATCCCATTTTCCGATTATTTACAGCGATGTTTTCATCCATTTCTCACAGTATTGCAATAACATTATGACTTCATTTTTCATACCATCTTCGTTTATTTCAGATTTAGACGGAAAAAATATTGCGATACACTTTACCGAGAAAGGCACAGTCAAATTAGAGATTATATGAAATGAATTTATTTACGGGACTTTTCAGTCTAATTTTGTCATTGATTTTGTCAAAAAATAATTAAACCTTTTTTATTACTACAATGTTTTTTTACCCTCTGACAATATTTATCAAACTAGAATAAAATAACATCATTGACAAATGTAACCTTTTAGATCTAGCTCCTAGAGGGCGTTACTTTTAAGTGTTAAAAATATCGACATTTTTTAGCTGTGTTAACTTTTGGGCATATTTTGTGTACTTTTTTACTGATAATAAAAAAATACGGTGTATTACAGTGTACTCTTAAAAATATCCCAAAAAGCTTTTGAATAAGTTTAATGAAATCTTTTGTTTCACTTTTTTCAAAATCAGTTGTATTAAAGAGATTATTTATTTTATTTGAGCACCTTAAGTGTAAGTTTTCGAATTTATTTGAATTATACTTAACCGCAGTAACGATTAGGCATGTTTAATTCGCTTTCAGAATTTTTACAGCAGTATTTATTCTCTTCAGTTTAATGCTAGTATTAATTTCACATAAAAAATTTCTTACGTATTACTTGAAAATAATCAATGTCACCGATAAATTTAACTGTGACATGATTTTGCGCATATGAATTCTTATTTGCACGTGCAGTGTGACAGGATGTGGGGAATGGCAACATTAGAAATGACCTTTTAATGATAAGTATATATGTCAGGATATCTCGAATTAACTTCTAACATTTTTTATATTTTATTATCACAACTCAACCTCTTTAAAGCTGTTAACAGTTGACTATAAATGTATGTTGTTGAGTTAATTTAAATACAGGGTGTTCAAATATTCCGTGCAAACGGAACTATCAGAGATTCTTGGGATCAATACTTTTGCCCAAAGCTGCTTCGTTTAGTCGCTAGAGTCTCACATATGGTGTGCAAATACTTTTTGTATTGCATAGTATCCCAAGTAACTGCATTTACAAAAATTAGAAAAGTACCTGTACCACTAAACAATGTATTGAAATAATCATTTGTCATGCATTTAATAATATATATTTGATATACCTTTACTTTGTTTGTTTATGCTCAGCAACTACAAACTGTATTTTTTATAAAGCTCTAAATTTTTAGAGAGATGCGGTACGCATGAAAAATTCGTAGAAAGCGGTTTGACAATTCCATAAGCTCTTCATAAACTGTTATAGTGGTTCTTCGTACACAGACTGATTTTATCTCTTCATGTATTATACGAATTTCTACATTTTATTTTTTATAGGTATTCAAAGGCTTTGGAAACACATATATTTTGAGAAATTCCATTTGATTATACACATATTGGAAGATAATTTTCTAAGAAAGTTCAAAACGCAATTATCAATACGCTAATGAATGACAAATTATATGTATTTACAATATTGCTCATTCATATACATATCTGTCCAAAATATAGTAATATAACCAAATTTACGTATATACAAAGTTGCACCCCTGAGGAGTTATTAGCCCCCAAAGTGGGGCCTTAAATTTCGAAAAAAAATTAATATCTCTGCAACACTTTACCGCAGAAGAACCAAATTTGGTACATGATTTAGGTTTATTAGTATTGGTCTTCTTTGACTATGATTTAAAGTTAATTGGAGGTGTTCATTGGGGATGACTCACCCTTAAAATTGTACCGAACTTTTTTTTCATTGACTGAAATGGAAAATAATAATATTAATTCACAGCAGAATTTAATTTTAAAATTTTTTTATGAATTTATCTTTCAAACTTGTCAGTTAGTAATAAAATTATTTTATTTCAACCATTGCCTCTGATTGTTGTTGAAAAAATATCAATTATTGTTTTTATTATTTATTTGTGTTTTTTACTTAATAAAATATTCGTTTATTTAAAAACTACCTAGGTACTTGTTTTCTTTTTGTAGAATTAGGACAGAAGTGAAGTAAAATTTATTTGACCAATTGTCAAATTTGAAAGATAAAGCCTACTACTGACTTTTTGATTATTTTCTGAACACTTCAAATCTTGTGTCAGTTAATAGAGTTTTTCTTGAAAACCATAAAGTTTTTTAAAATTTAACAAAACAGATTTCTTTGTTTAATTATGATAAATAATATTACTTAATAAATCATCAAAATTTCAGTCATAATACAAAATTATGTATTGTGTCAAAAGCAAAAAAACATTTGCGAATTCATTTATTAATTTGATGTAATAAAAACACAGAAATAAAAAAGCGAATGCGTAGAATTTATTTTGTTCTCTTTTAAAGTTACCTCAAAATCATTTTTATATTTCTCAATTCTATTTCTTATCCTAAATTTTAATTATGTTATTGCTAAATTCTGACAGAATTGCAATACGTAATTTAATATCATGTAGCAAAATATTCCGAAAAAAATAAAAACTAGTTTAAAACTTTTTGAATTTTTATTAGATAAATATTTGAACAAATCATAATAATTGGTGCTAATTTAATTATTTTTTTCAATCAAATTCATTTGTATCGTAAATCTAACAAGTGAAGAGACTTTGTTACAGTTTACTGTAAACAAGAGTACCTACCAATATAACACACAAGAATCAAGGCCATTTTCGAGAACTTATATAAGGTTCCCTTATAAATGGTACAAGAACCATTTTTGACGATCTAAGGATACTTGTTACAAAAATAAAATTCTTTGTTTCATTCCACATTTCCGGTGTATGTACATAAGGACGTATGACGTTCATTGTAATGATTATTCTGTTAACTGGTAGTACTAGATATAATCAGAGACAGCGTTTGGTACAGAGCTATATTAGAACCGTTTACGCGTTATACACTGAAAAAGTAAAAGGAGATTGTAGATAAGGTCCAACAGATTTGATATTCAATAAATTTAGAAGACGAAAACTTAATTTTCAACAGAAAAAGGAGCGTATTTGAAATAACATTGAAAATTCTAAAATTTAAAATCTTCAATTTCTTTTTTCAAATTTTTCAGAAATATTTAAAATTTGTTCTTCGATTGCTACAAAACGATGTGCTACCTTCATCTCTTTTACAATTTGGTTGAAAAAGACTGCTCTAGCTGAACCATTGAAGAGACAAGCTGCTAATTTTGATTCTGCTTCGTCATAGACATAAATTAAAACAACATTAATTAATTCTGCATTGTTATGCACATAAGCTATTTTGAATAATTGTAAGACTGATGCAAACAGTAAATCACAGTAATAAGAGTATACAAACCACAGTAATACTGAATAAATAGACATTTGTGAAATGAAATCGACTGAAGCCACTTGGAAAGCCACAAAAAGTAAGTATACTTAACAAACATACTGTAGTCGTGTTATCGATGTTATTTTTAATGACTAGACATCGGAATCTCTTGTAGTAGCAGAAATAGGCTAAATCTGTGGTCAAGCCGTGTGTCGCTATATGCTCACGATACACAATGCTACTGACTGCCATAAAAACACGTGCCATACACTCGACCAAGTAAGGACAACGGCCAACGTCCCTCAGCAAAAAATATGGGCTGTTCACCGGCACTCCAGGCCAAATGGGCAGGCCGCTAGATACGTATCGAATAAATTGATCGATGCGAAGCTTCAGATCAGAGGCATATATGTACAAAATGATACGGAAAATATGAAGTAGTTGATGTTTCGGCACCATTAGTAAAAAACTTTTTGTTTGAATAAAATAACATAAAAGAGAACCCGGCCTACAGCGAACCTATACCACATTGCAACCGCCCTAACACTTCCGATCTCTATTGCGTAAGTTGTAAATCAAAACATAAAGATTTATAAATAATATACGTACTAATTAAAAAATTACTATTAATTGATCTCAGTAGTTTCTGTTATTTTCTCATAAACCAATCCATTCGACACATTTAATTTATGTCGTAAATATTATAGAACAGAAGCAAACAATTTTTGTTGCTAGTAATTGTACGGCACTCAATAATAGTAAATGGTCTTATTAAGTTTGAAAATAAATCACAGGTTGCGGCAAAGCAATAAACGATAACTTGACAGATTTGCAAACCAATTTATTTACTGACCTATATCCTGCTCCTGTTTGTAGAACTCATTTAGATTCAGATTTCAGACAAACAAAAATCTTTTTTGTGGTAGTTACGTACTATTTATCTGCCTACATCATTTATGTTACTCGTTTAACATTACATGTTCCTTATAGTAGATATATTTTTATTATAATTAATTAATCCATTATAAGTAATTAGAAACAATTAGCTTAAATTTAAGTTACTATCAAGATTTCTAATTTGTATTAGTGTGGGAATTCTTAAAATATTTACTGAAATCAACAATATAATCTAGACACAATATCACTGAATCGATTTGGTATTGTAACCTACACGTGAATTCAATATAAATGAAGTCATATCTATATTTATTACTTAAGCACTGTATATTAATTGTTTATGATAATACTTACTCGTAATTCGTATTATGAGTAGTAAGTATTGACTAGTTGTAACATATGATTAAAAGTTGCTACATAGAGAAATAATAAAATCATAAGATGATAAGAGTAAATGTGGATAATATTTCAAAGCAGAAAATTTAATTTTTGTTTTTCTTCATAGTTCTTTCATTTGGTGTCGACAATTATAAAGATTCAAAATATTTTGTGGTGTCTGTAAAGTTTTAAACGGCTTGCAAAGAGATTGTTTAAAATTATTTTAACAGGTGACATATTCGATTCAAACAAACGACAAATACATATGTCCTACTTTGTTTTGGGTAAAAAAAGTTCTATATTTATAACTCTTTATAAATAACAACAATCTGTTGTAAACAAATAATGGTGATAACAAGGAAAGGTACGTATGTTCTTTAAGGGCGCCGTATTCTTTAAATAGTATTTTCCGCAAAGACAAATAATTTCAAACATTTAATAACTGAATAATCTAAAGCTTATCAAATAATAGGAGTGTTATGTCATGCCACCTGAGTATTTTCAAAGACGCCGCAGTAGAATGAATAAACAGGTACAAAAAACGATCAAACCATCAAGGTTTTAGGTACTGAAATCTACGAAAATACTAACGTTTTTATATACAGGTTCGGAAAGTCCCCATGGTACATCGGCGGTATTACGTGAGAGCGATAAAGTCATAGAAATCCGTGCAATAGACAAGGATGGTTACATTGAAGACGTTTCATAATCTGAATAGTTACTCCCACTTCTAACCCGAAACGGGCGGTGACTATTCAGATTATGAAACGTCTTCATTATAGCCATCCTTGTCTATCGCACGGATTTCTTTACTTTACTTTGTCGCTCTCATGTAAAGGCAGATGGACCATGTGGATTTTCCAGCCCTGTATAACTCCACATGTAAATATTCTTATAAACATTTACTTGCTTAGTCATGCATATAAAGTTTTATATGTGTCGGAGTCGTAGGGCTAACTTGGGCGTTAATATCACTACTCGTGTTACTCATCTCCACGAAATAATAAGTAATACCGTAAATGAAAGTGATTTAAAATAAAACGTTACAAATAAAGTACTCGAGGTGTTTTATGACAACAACCAGAGGCCCGACAACGAATCCACGGTCAACAGAATAGCTGTGTACTCACATCTTCAATGCTCAAGTAGAACTGCCCTCAGTACATCTCCCTGTACTTCTCTTCACTCGTCAGGTCAAAATAATTCTTAAAATGAACCAGTCAAATTCGTTATCTCCTAGGGATTCCCTTATAAAGTAATTATAAGGTAAATTATAAGTAAAGTCAAATATCCTTTGACCGCGGCTACGTTGAGTGATCCGTAAGTCCCTCCAAACCCAAGCTTTCAAGATTTCAGTACCTAATAAGGCCAGAAATTTGACTATTTCTCGGCTACCTTAACAATCAGATGATGTGTGAGGTTTCAAATAATGTGAATTAATAAAAAATATGTATGTGCGCTCTGTGTTTTTGATTATCAACTAATTGTTATTTTTTCGTGTTGTATTTGGTTTTGTGCCACATTAGTATCGAAATAATTAACTTATCATGTTCGGTAACTCTGAATATCTTGATAAATATGTTACTATTATATGAAAAGCGCCGTCATATTTCGCAAGGAAAAGGACATATTTGTACAAAGCATTTTTCTCAAAGACTTAACTATAAAACAGAAGAACATTTTTGGCTTTAATAATCCTGTAACGACAGATTGAGGTGAATATTAAAAAAGAGATCCTAGACTCTATGGAACATAGACCCGAAGTATACATTCTGTCAAAAAAGTATCCGGAATTTGTCAGTAAAACACAAAACATATTCAATTAATCATCAAAATTGAATTTGTCTCCTTCCAAATAGGCTCCATTTGAAGCAATACACTTTTTCCAACGAACAACCCAGTCGAAAAAGCACTTTTTAAACGCATATGCCGGTATGGACATCAATTCCTTCAGCGATTTTTTTATGGCTTCTATCGATTCGAAACGTGTTCCACGAAGTGGTAACTTCAGTTAGAGAAAGAAGAAAAAGTCAGCAGGGGCCATATCCGACTAATATAGCGGCTGCTCGTTGACATTCGTTGAGTTTTTGATAAAAATTCATTCAAAATTATCGTATTTTCTGATAGTGCATTATCGTGGTACAAAATCCAAGAATTATTCTTCTATAAATCTGGTCTTTTGCTGCGGATACTCTCTTTCAAACTCCTCTTAGTGCCCAGATAATATTTCTTGTTGACTGTTTCTCCATCCGGAAGGAATTCTGTGTGGACACGCGATAGTCAACGAAAACAGTCAACATGACTGATTTTTGATAAACTTGACGTGTTTTTTTGGTTTCTCGTCACCTTTTATGACGCGTTGCATGAATGTAGGCTCTAGAGCTCGTTCAAGTGTGTCTTCAGCAACATGTTTGCGATGATCTTTTTGAAGAAAATTCAGCTTTTTTGGAATCGGCTGTGCTGCGACGTGGTTCATACCCCAAACATCAACTAAAATGGTGAGATATGTTTAGTTCATGTGTCAGCTCTCTCATACTTTGATGATGGTTTTCAAGCACCATTTCCTTCACTTTATCGATGTTTTCTTCAGATGAAGACGTTGAAGGACATTCAGAACGTGGTAAATTATCAACCACTTCTCGACCATATTTGAATGCTTTGTACCTTTCGTATGCTTGAGTTTTGGATAAAACTGAATTATCATTCTTTTCCCAACACTTTCGCCGATTTAGCACAAGAAATTCCGTTCGTAGCACAAAATTTTAGGCAATCCCTTTTTTCAATAACATTATCCATAGGAATGTATACTACGGCAACTCTAAATATCTCGTTGGACGTTACATAGAACTCTATGGGGGCAGTTACTATATTCATAATATTTTCATAGGTTTCACGTTCCTCATTCCTTAAAATTCTTCAACGGGGTTAAATGTTTGTACGTGATATGCACTGAAAGAAATGGGCTTATTAAACTGTTTATCTAGAATAATGTGTATAGCGCATATTAAAACTTTTATAACCAATATACAACTTATATTAAAAAAAAGCAATCATCTCCATACTCATTATTCAATCAGTTTAACTGGAAGGTGCTTAATACACCTTATGCATCTATGAAATAAATGTTATAATGAATTACTTATACATTATTAGGTGTTATAGACTTTATATTCCAATTGTATAGTAGGGAAGATTTGTTGTATAAAGACCAGTATCCGAATTTGTATATAACAATTGTATTAACAGAATTATTCGTTCTTATACTGAATATGTTTCCGTTTTTAACGTGTAAAACGCATCTTATAATGGTTAAGTGATCGTCACCTCTCGGTGCATAATCGGTTATGATCGTTGTTAAGTTATATTCATAGTCTTGTAATAATAATCATATGTCAGACCCGAGAGCGAAGTGCGCCGACTCAATAAGAAACCTGGCTATTCCAGCCGCTGATTTAGGGTTCGCCGCACGAGCTCATCCCTTCTAAGATTTCAGTAGCATGCTATGCATGAAGCAGAACGGTACTCAACTATCTTATACAGTCCACTTTTATTGTCCATACATGTTCAATCATTGTCAAAATAAACACACAAAACCACAACGTCTTTATTATCTTTACTCAAGAAGAGAAAATACAACAATCGTAAAATTTCCGACAGTCCGCTGTGCATCGACTTACACACGTCTAGTTTGATGAAAATGGACAGTATATGCACATGTTTTGTGGGATACATGATCATATCGCGTTGTGTGAAATGGAAAATTATTATGTAAGTATCTAACTGTTTTATGGCTTGTAATTGTTTTGTTTTTTCAAATGTAAATCTTGTCTAAATCTTAAAAATTATTATTTTGTAGGTCCTATTAGAAATCGCTGATGTTAAGTTTTACATAAGATGGAGGAACAGAAGGTTAACGGTGACAAAGAAGAGCATGGGTATAAAGTCAATCAACCAGAGGAAATAAAATTATATGGAAAGAAGCTCAACCTTTCTGGGGATGCTTCATTCTTAAGGTGGAAGAGTTATAGTGCAAATTCTCATGTAATACAAGAAAATACGGGTGCATCGTTGCTAAGAAAATAAACTGGACAGTTTTGGGAGCGATTTGTCATCATTTTTAATGCTTAAAAGTATGTTTTATGTATGTTTACATTAGAACCTTAGCTTGTAATTACAGTTATCCAATAAAATTTCTGAAAACTTAATGACATATGTTTTTAACTCATACAGAGTATACAACAGTTTAATACATTTATTATTATAAAACTTATAACCAGTACTAGATGTTCTAATAACGATATGGAACACTTTAATAACAGTTATTGCTATTATTTCGTAAAGGGTATAAAAAACGTTGTATACTAGTTATACAATAATTTAATAAAGAATAAGGTTTATAGTCACTATACAACTGTGCTAGCAATACGCGTTTTATATCCAATATTCACCTGTTTAACTGTCACATATAGTATACAATGGTCTTATAATGGTATATAGAATTCTAATAAAGAATAAAACGCATTTCTTTCAGTGTGTAAATAAAATCAATAGTAACAAGATCAGTGTTAAAGTTAATGATCTGATACGCGCCATGCTGTCTTGCAGTGTCAACATATGCTCACATTCTAATGCACCGTAGCCAAGTTCTATAGGTCCAAGTTCTGCCTTTTAATTCTACTAATATTTAGGAAACGATGCTTAATTCAAATTGCTGCTTAATTGCTCCTTAATTAATGCTGCAAAATGCTGCTTAATTCAAATGCCCCGCGCTGTGTTTATTCGTTTCTCAGTTGTTGTTTGTGAGTCTCGCACGACGATTTTTGCACGTGTTTAGAGATAGTCTCTTCTTAAGGAAAAACACCATGTCACCATGTCACGTATTTATTCTTTTAAATATGCATTCTAGTACTGTTTTGTGTCAAAATGTTGATGGTTTTTTATTGCTAAAACTTTTATTTTTTAGTAAATATACTGTGGTTCCATTTGGGCCTACTAGGCTACACATACTAATTAATTTTCTTATGAGTTCTGATGAGGCATTTGTTATGTTGGATGAGATACCTTCCGGTACGGGCTCCATTACCTCTGAGGCACTATCGGAAGATGAAATTGATGCAGATGAGTGTATTATGAACTCAACTGAAGATTTGTCAGAAAATAGACCTGATTTGCCAGTACCAACAAGCAAAGAAGTTTTGGACTACGACAGTGAGGATGATCTTCTTTTGGCGAGATTCATACATCAGTGGACTAGTAATTCGACACACGCTAACACCCCGCATCCTTTTGAAAAAACTAGAGGACCAAATATGCCCGAACATGCAGATTCACCAGCTGATTTTTTTCTGTTTGTTTACAAAGGAGCTCATAGAAAAAATTGTGTTTGAAACAAATTTATATGCAACACAAATAACTAATAATAACCGTTTTATTCCCACGACATAATATATGACGGAAATTCGATTTTATTTAACTGATAAATCGAACTGTTTTTACGCATTCCATAAAAAATAATGTATGTACTTATGTTCCTTGTGGTTCCATAGTGGAACCACATCTTTGTGTTTTTTCTATATAATAAAAACTATTTTTTGTATAATATATAAGTTCTGTATACCCTTTTCAATAGTTAAAGATCTTAAAAAAAATACTTTTAAAAAACACGAGATAATTCAGGCCACAAAGGGTTAAGTTGAGGACTTATGTCGCATAATATTTTCTTGTTTGAGGTCTAATCTAAAATGGTGACAGTCAATTCCGTTACACTCTGGCTGTAAAAAGTAAGATATAACAACTGATCTTTATACAGGATCAGGTATAAGCAAATTATTCTGTAATGTTTATGTTATTTGTAATACGTCGAACAATTTTTAACCTTATATAATTAGATGTTTGCTTACCTCATGAATAAAAATTCAATAACGATATTGCAAAAAGTACGATTACTAATATTTACAGAAGAGATAGAAGTCAATGGCTTAAAATCCACATTCCTTTTATTCAATTAAAGTCCAACACCTGGATGCAGGATCTATGGCGTTTATTAATTTTAACGCGAGACTTTATCCTTTATTAAGTTCAAGGTTCGCCTTGCAAGTAAATATAAATAATGTATTCACGCAACATAGCAGTCAATTATAACATTTCTCGCTTCTATACATTATCGTAATATGGTTATGCTACTTGTAAGTTCGCTGATAAATTATGTGAAGGAGATTTGCTTAGTTAAAACAAGGTGTGACATGGTATCGACCATATTTCTAAATAATAATTTTATCACGGCTTAGCTTGTTTGATGGTGACGCTTTTTAAATCTAGAGGTGAAATATTTTTAGTATTCAAAATTGTTTCAATTTTTTGAAGTAGGCATTTTTTTGTGAAAGACTGTTTGGCTATAGGTAGGTACTTGTTAATTTTCTTACAACTGACACTTTTTCACCCATCCAGATGTAGCTTATTCGTAAGCTTTTAAACCCCGACTAAAAGCTTTTGCTATAAGTAATATTTTTGAATTTCTCAATACTTTAGGGAAAATAGCATTGTCAACTGCATTTTACTATGTATATTTAATATCGTAGTTACAAAACAAAACTAAAATTAAATTTCACAAAAATATTTGAACTCTGTTTTTGTTGCAAGATTTTAGTTACGTCACATGATGCAGATAATTATTATAATACGCTTTTTTTTGCTTTGATGTCATCAACAGTCTAGAAAAGGCATCCTTACAGCACTGATCTTCATTTCAGAAATAAGAAAAAATAGCAGGATGCTAGGTCTGGCGAGTGAGGAGGGTGAGGGAGGACAGTAATATGACTTTTCGCACAAAACTGACAAATGACAATGCTGAGTGTGCGGGCGCATTGTCATGGTGTAAGAAGAAGTTGTCTCGCCACAATTCTGGGCTCTTTTGTCAGATTTATTCATGTAGCCGTTGTAAAGCACTCTGACAGTATACACGATTCACTGTTTCATCTTAAGACCAGAATTCAAAATGCACAATTCCATAGTCAAGAAAAACAGTGAACACTTTGATATTGGATCGAGACTGACGTGCTTACTTTTGCTCGGTCATCAAAAGAGAAACAAATTTTGCTGCAACTCGATGCATGTTCAATTTTCCATTCAATGTCTGGCAGTCCAAAGTTCGGTTATTTTCTGAACATTCCTCGTATATACATATATAAATTTTTATTTACACTAATATTGCGACAGTACACGACATTTTAGGTAAACCTGAAGTCTTTTCGCAGTCAATTTTCAGTGCCTATGTATTCAAGTGCACTGAAAGAAATGCGCTTTATTCTTTATTAGAATTCTATATGCCCTTATAAGACCATTGTATACTATATGTGACAGTTAAACAGGTGAATATTGGATATAAAACGCGTACTGCTAGCACATTTGTATAGTGAGTATAAACCTTATTTTTTATTAAATTATTGTATAACTAGTATACAACGTTTTTTATACCCTTTATGAAATAATAGCAATAACTGTTATTAAAGTGTTCCATATCGTTATTAGAACATCTAGTAATCGTTATAAGTTTTATAATAATAAATGTATTAAACTGTTGTATACTCTATATGAGTTAAAAGCATATGACTAAGTTTTCAGAAATTTTATTGGATATGATGAATGATGAATTTTATTGGATTTTTAAGATTTAGACAAGATATACATTTGAAAAAACAAAACAATTACAAGCCATAAAACAGTTAGATACTTACATAATTTTCCATTTCACACAACGTGATATCGCGCCATTATTCCATGGCTAGAAATTGGCCTCAATGATTTGGGATCGAGGGGGATTATCCCTCTTTATCCTGCCTCATCTCGTGTAGGCCTGGACAGCCTTCGTAGGTGGGCCCCATCCGTCGTCTACCCCGACCGCAAATGCGACCGGTGTAGGCGCTTTGTGGGACCTCCTTTTGTCCTGGCTGGGCCCCGCCGGCTAGGGCCCTTTCTTCTGGCGCTCTTCTTGCTTCGTCGGCTCGTCTGTGTAAACCCCGGGGGTGGTGTCATGTTTATGTGTGGTATGGTTCATAATTCTGTTAATACAATTGTTATATACAAATTCGGACACTGGTCTTTATACAACAAATCTTCCCTACTATACAATTGGAACGTAAAGTCTATAACACCTAATAATGTATAAGTAATTCATTATAACCTTTATTTCATAGATGCATAAAGTGTATTAAGCACCTTCCAGTTAAACTCATTGTATAATGAGTATGGAGATGATTGCTTTATTTTAATAAAAGTTAAATATCGGTTATAAAAGTTTTAATATGCGCTATACACATTATTTTAGATAAACAGTTTAATAAGCCCATTTCTTTCAGTGTGGTTTCAAATATCTAGTTTTTTTCAAGATTTTTGACAGAAAATGTGTTTACTTTGTTGAACTCTATGTAGAGTTAAAAAATATCCTGACATAACATACTTATTCAGAATGTTCTACTGTATTGTAAAACAAAAACTTTAATATTATGTTAGTAAACTAAAAAAATATGAGTTATCTTGATTTATCGTTGAAATCTCCAACTTCGTCAAGCAGGTATAAGCATTATAAAATTTCTGCGCAGTTTGTGTGTAACAAACCCACACACAACAAAATCGTGAACACATTTTGCGTAGGTAATTATATTTATTTATCCAATTACACGGTAATTTGCCATTAATATCGCCCTAGCCAGCTGATATAAACTTTAATTGGAGTGTTGCGAGTTGAGATCTGATACCAATTTAGCAATCGGACTTGTTACTCCAATTATTGTGTACCATTCCTTCGAATATCTAATTATTTACCTTTTTTGGAATGTAAACTATGTCTGCACCATACCGGCGGGTTTATTACTGCGAATTATGAGAGGAACAGGTTTATGTATATTTGTTTCAAAAGTCGTTAATTTGAAATGAAATATTTGTGTATGTATACACAAATATGTATGTATTTGTGTATACCGCTAATTAGTCTAACTACTTTATATTGAAATAATGTGATGCTAGTGATATAGAATAGGTATACCTATTTAAATAAGTTCAAAATTTTCCGTTTTTAATGCAAAATAAAAGAGGAATTTTAATCAGATTAACTGTCTATCTATCTATATATAAAATATACAAAAAAAAATGTCATAGTACATTTAAAATTTGACAATATGTATTTTTAAAATTTGACAATATTTAACGGTCTTTAAAAATGTTTTTTGACAGAATTAATCAGTTTCATATGTAACGTCATAAATTGTATAGGAAATTATGTTTTAAAATAGTTTATTTGTTTCTCAAGATAAAAAAATACCTTTGATACTGCAAGCTTACCTAGGTACCTACAATAGATATACCTAACATGATAAGGACAACATATCGATTTTGCCATGGATGAAAATGATAAATAATAAGATTCTAACAGAAGAAACAGGAACAAACTATGAGAATATACTGTTTTACTTCTTTGTCGGACAAAATTTTACTAATCATAAGATAATTACGAATTTTAAAAAATATGGGTCAAGAGCATTCTATATTTTTAGGTACGTTTAAGGAAATACTCTTCATGGTAAACAACAAAATGGATAGAGTCTGATTCATATCCGTTGTATTCTCGGTACATAAATGTTTATGAATTTCTTATATACATATTTACATTGAATTGCGGCAATGACTGATATTTTTTCTGCTTAAACATTAGATGACGTCACAATGTCACGTTAAAAGAGCAAATAAAAATTTACACTACATCATTAAACAATAGAGACAGTAACAAATCTTTATTAATTTTTATTATTCACGAACTATTAGTAAAAAAAAGTGCCCTGTCTTTTTGTAATTATAAAAATATATACATTTAACTTATTCGATCTGAAGAATCAAAATTTCTAATCTCTATTGTTGTGTTCTCTAAGCAGGTACCAAATTTATATAAAATCGAATCACTGAAGTTTTGCGACGACTTTCTTATGCTTAGTGGGTCATTGTATAATGGCTTTATACAGGGAGATCCTAAAAAATGTTGCCGAAATAAACGGCTGGAAAGCGCTTAGTAAAAAATACAATGCCAGGTGTACTCCTCAACTGACACAAAAATACTTTAACATCGACAAAACTCAACTTACTGATGCATTATATCAATTAAAAATAAGAAGTTAGAACAAAAATGGGACTAAGACTATGTCGCCCACAAAAATTTGGATAAAAAATGCAATGCTTGGTGGGAACATATTTCAGCAGCGAAAAATTGAACTAAATTACATTTTTGTATTATTTAAGCTGCCTTTTCAAAAAAACAGAAAATATATATTAATATTCCGAAAATATCACTTTATTTCTTTTGGGTGAAAAAACATTCGCTCTCTGTATGAGAAATTATGCCGAGTTCAATTTGGATCTGATACTTTAACTCCTTAAAAGTTTTTGAAGTTATTTAAAAACATGTGTTTTTGTAGTAAACTTTTATCACCTTTATATACTTTTTAATAAGAATTTTCAAGCCTTTGTCCAAAGAAAACTTTTTGCCTGAAATGCTTCTCTTTTAATTTGGTATTATTTGGTATTATATTTGGAATGATGTTATTTATTAACTTAAGTTATTATTTTTTAGTGTTCATTTTTTAAATCAAAACTTTTTTTTTAGTATATTTAGTGACAATATATTGAATGAAGGAACACCTACAGAGAAAAAAGATGGGCAAAGCGGAAAAGTTAATTTTCTATCATATTAAAAAGAACTACATTACATTGTTTATATTTTTAGAAGGTATGGTTCATACCAACATATTTCTGTCTGTATATCTATCTGTGTCATATATACATATTAGTTTATGGGTGTCCTTGTTATCATTGATTCCAAAACGATATCAAGGTAAATAGAAGATCAGTTTTTTTGTTATTTCTCATCAAGAGACATCAGTTGTATGGTGGATATGTTCAGGACCGTGATAGCATTATTTACAAATTTCTTATTAAATACCTAAATTAAATGTTGAAGATGTAATAGAGAGCAAAATGGAAATTTGAAAATTTAGGTAAAGTAGAAATCTTGCGCTGATATATTTTCAAACAAAACATAAATTATTTTATACGAGAAAAGTGTGATGAAGAAAATAAAAATGTATAAAGAGGAACATAGACATACTACATAAATGAGCATGCATTTAATAATTCATTCGCGAAAAATGGGCAAATAAAAATGGGCCTATACGTTAGAAATTGATAAAAAATATTGTTATGGTAGGTATACGAAGATTTAAAAAAAATGTCGAATTTTGTTCCTCTATTTGGTTACCAAACTTACTTTAGTAGAATATGTTACATACCCCGCTTTTGAAACACAGGGCGTTGAAATTTTCCAAAAAGATTATTTCTTCTGAAGAAATCAAGATATTGAAAGGAAACTTTATGTGCACAATACATGAATAAAATGGTATTCGATGTGAAAAAATCAAATCTCATCTCAAAGCTTTCATTTTGGTTATTCTACGTCGGCCTATTTCTGCTACCATGGCTAAACACCGACACTAGAAGACCAGAATCCCCAATCTATGGATTTTGTTAGACTCAAATCATTGGCATATATATGTGGTGTGCTTTGTTACGTTTATCCTCAAAAGTTGTAGTACACCAATGGAAAATTAATATTTGAAATGCAAATTTTATTTTGATGGAAAACGATCTCTTGAATTTTTTTGCATAGTTTTAGTCTTTTATTTTAAATTGGTAATGTGTAAAAGCTCAATTTCCATAAATTTAAAATAATACAGTGTATTACACAATTCCGGACCAAAAATGTAGGAGCGTTTTCCTAATTGAAATATAAAAATATTTTTATACGAATACTTGCTTTGGAATCCCTTGTTTTTGAGATACAGGGTATTAAACTAAAAATAGGCAATTATAAGATTTATCGCAGGATGAAGAGCCCTATCGAGATGAGGGGGATTTGGACACAATTTTGTAGAATCATTTAAATAAATTCTGCATTAATCTGAATGTATCATTTTTACAAATTGTTAATTTGTACCAAAAATTATGCAAAAAAGACGAGTTCGTTTTAGTTCAAAACCAAATCTTCAGTTCAGTAATTAAAAAAATATATTTTCCAGATATATTATAGAAACGTTGTAAAATAAACTTATTTATTATATATTTATCTTTGCTTCAATACATTCAGCTGTTACGTTTTTTTTTTGAGAACATTAAACCCCTTTATTTAAGAAAGGGCGGAGTTTGGAAAGTTTATATTGCAAAGCACTATTATTTTTACCTCCTCTGTGTGTTCCTAATCTTACGCGTTTAAAATACAAATCAACATGTATTAATGATTAATAAAATTAATTACTCCGTATACCTACCTACCTTCAGCGTCACAACTCAGTAAATCCTTAACTCATTTTAGATTTTCTCGCTGTTTGAAACGCTAGCTGCAGTTGCAAGTAATGGTTTACGTATTTCGATTAGTAAATGAACTATACATCTCCATCAGCCAACCCAAACAAAACTATTGTAGATGCCGCATAATAAATATCGTAATGTTCCGGTTCCCGTAGTTTTATGATGGTTATACAGCGTGATTGATTACGCGCTCTCGACGATTCCTGTAGTGATGGAACTCACAGATTACACAGTCTTAATGTTCTACCGCTAAGTGTGTTCTCAGCTAGTCATTTCACGGATTCGTTCAGTGATTTATGAGTCTCAACGGAAAGAGATCGGTTATTCAAGAAAGTTGATATATTTTTCCTCTTAGTGAGTCATAATATGTTCAGGAAATTATGTTAAGCTCGAGATAGGGACGTAAATGATGATTGTTGTTTGTTTTCACCTAGATGACAGTAACAGTGTGAGTACTGTGTTCTTCACAACGTATATCAGTAAGTTCGTGCAGGGTGATCGATATATTTTGAAAAAAAAGTGCTTTTCAAGACGATAATGAAGGAAAAGATAATTAAATTAAAAATGGTACTACATATTTATCACATATCTACGTTAGGTATTATTATAATTATAATTTTTCAATAACAGTATGTTAAAACTATGTGTTGGTATAAAAACTTATTTTTAATATAAGCAAATTTGAGTATTTTTGCAGAACCAAATTTTTTATATTTATGTGCCAATAAACTACCTTAAATGCACAACTGTGCAATTTTCACATTACATTTAGAGTAAATGAATACTGATTTTCCCATAACTTCATATTCATAGTTTTTTTTAATTATATTTGCACATTTCTAAAACAATTAGGCAATAATAATAATAAAATTTTATTTGCCCATAATATAAATAGTTACAAAGTGAGGGTACCACAAAAATCTTAATTTAGACAAAAAGGAAGTACGCTCAGTACACCATAAGTGGTTTCCTGATCTTCCGCGTATCCTAGAAGCATATGGATATTCTAACGTAGAAAAAATTATATACACACATATACATACACATGTAATATAAAATATATACAGGGTCGGAAAGTCCCCATGGTTCATCGGCCGTTACGTGAGAGCGATAAAGTAAGTCATAGAAATCCGTGCGATAGAGAAAGATGGCTATAATGAAAGCGTCTAACAGTCACCGCCCATTTCGCCCTTCCACAAATAAGAAGTGGATCTTGATCTACTGATTACTGTGTCGCCGTCGTCCGTTTTTAGCTGTATGTTTAACAAAAATCAATGTTTCTTTTCTTAAAGGTAGGACCCTTTGTGGAGGACGACAAGGAATTGGTCAGTTCGTTCCAATATTTTATTGAAATAGAATTCCAAGAAAAAAATAAGCCAATAAAGTTCTGTTATCGGAACTACTGTAACAATTTATCGCAGCAGGATCGTACTTTGAAATTTTCTGCGTTATTTTCAAAATATTAAAAATATATACGATACTCTCCGGCTGGGAATTAAATTCCACTCTTTTATTTTTCATCTCCATTGATTTATTTTAATAAGAAATTACATTGAAAATGCACAGGACGATACATTTAAGAAGAAACATGCCTTCGTAAATGCAAAACATAGTATGCACTGCAAGCTGCAGCTGTGAACGCCACGCCGCCGTTGTCTTTCTACCTTGAGTGTCGAATGTGGTTAATTCCAAGAAAGTGGCGCAGGGGTTTTCTTGGAATTCTATCTCAACAAATATCGTACGGACTGTACGTATTGGAGTTAGGCAAGTGTAGTTAGAGACGACCTCTTTATTATTTACAATGAAATGAATGACTATGGAAGGCAAATGTTCTATGAAGTATTCTTTTTTTCTTCTTGACATCTCTTATACCTAATGATAAAGAAAAAAAAATAATAATAACCTAGTACATAGTGTCAATAATATTTAATATAATTTCTGGTGTATAAATATTCCTTGAAACCAGAATATGCAAAAGATATTTAACCTCACAGATATGACTCCTATCTGCCGGTATTGCGGGAAGCAACTATTCTATTGGCTACACTAAACTAGTACTGAATTACACCAAGCTAATATCTGGTAAACAGCCGGCAATAAATAATTATTTATAATTATTCAAAATGAAAACTAAAAATGATATGTTTTGTATGTGAGGTGTTATTGACATTATTTGATAGGATAAATTTTCTTTTTATCATTAGCTTGATTTAACTTAATACCTTCTCCATACTATTCTATAAAAATTCTAAACTTGAAACAAATAGACCTTTTTAGTAGTGACGTCACATACGCCAAATAATAGTCAACCCCATAGCACACATTGTCATGAAGAGTTTCTCAGTATTTTTACTAGATCGATTTTCGACCTTATGTACTTTGGACATAAGTGTCAAAAAAATGTCATGACCTTAAATATCGCAATATTCTGGCAATATTAGAAATATTTAAGAAGTTTCAAACCCCAAGTGACAAATTAAGCAAAATTTCATGTAAGCCAAGTGCCTCGCAACAGGATATCTACGTTCATTTTGAACAAAAATTTCAGAATTTCAGAAAATGATTTTCATCTGCTAATATTTCGAAAACAGTTGAAAGTACAAAACACTAAATAGGAGAAAATGTTGCAACTGAATGTTCTATGCAGCAAAACAGAAGTATATTTATAAGAAAACCAAATTTATCAGTGCTATCGGGCGGTGTAAATATATAACTACATTATTTTATCTTATGTTTGCCTTTAAAAGTATATACGTAACTAAAATCAGAATTTGGTTATCTTCAGTCATTTTCAAGAAAAAAAGCCTTTTCTCAAGATATATCCATCACCCTGTACATATTTCGTAATGTCAACTATCATATACAACAAACATAAAAGAACATTCAAACAAACCGAAGTGAACACTTTTAAATAATTAAGGGGGGAACTTTTTGTCCAGCATTTTAGAAAATTTAAGCAAATTAGGAACAATATCTCTTCACTGTACCATTTATATAAGTTTACTAGAGGGTATAAGACAACTGACAATACATACATTCAAAATAAGCGGAAAAAAGCATATTTTTACCTCGTATGTTTATCTTACGTTCCCTGAATTTTACACTCCTTTTGAACATACAAAAAATCGCGTACGGTACTATAAACATAATTACTCCCCGCAAAATGCTTTTAGGAAACTATTAATACAAGCATTAATCACAGTTATTGAATATCTTTACAAATTTGATGGAAGAAACAGGAAAGGTACATTTTCTGATGTTTACATGTTCTCCGTGATCTTCCAATGCGAAAAATTAAAGGAAGTTGCTCTAGTTTAGCGTTACATTCGTCACTTCCTGGATGAATTTAGTTGTTCTATTATTATTGTCTTACTAAAAGTGCGATTTTTTGTTGCTAGGCTTAACTGCTGCACATTATGATTTTATTTTTCCAGACAAAACTTCAGGAAGTTATTTATTCTTCCACTCAAAAGCTTTAGCAAAAGTCTAAAACTACATGTCTCTTTTTGCTAACTTAACAATACATATGAACTCTATTCTTATTTTTGACAAAAGAACTGTAGAATTTTATCGGTGGAATATTGCAACACCCTACATATTTCCAACGTATCTTATTATACAACGAAACGTACAACTGATTTGTATTGATGCTAATCTCTGGAGCTAATTTAAAAGAGTTACCAGCAACAAAAATCATCCTATATTATGATGTAACTACGTCGATTCATGTTATTAATACGATATTGATGGTTATCACTTTATCATCAGTTCTAATAAACTTCTTTCTTTTCGACTTCGTAACTCTGAATACCTCTCACTTCATCTGTAATAGGTACTAAGAAATGTGTGTATGCTTCTAATAATTATTCTTTAATATTTGCAGCTAATATTTATACGTACTGTTACACAATGATAATGAAAATAGTAGGTAATTGATATCGATACGTAATAAAATACCAGAAGTGCGTATTTAAATTTATCACGTCTCGTACATCTTGATTCAGTTATTGCAAAATGAGTAATATGGTAGTCTGCATATTAAGTTTACACTTTCTTTGACATAGTAAGTAAATTTGGCACTGTAGATGATTTATAACGTTTTATTTTGTATTTTAAGACGAAACGTCATTGTCTCTTAAGACTGGCATTTTATAGTAGACAAGAAATCGCACTTTTGTTAAGACAATGAGAAAACAAGTAAATCCATCCAGGAAGTGACGAAGTGTAAACGTTAAACAAGAGCAATTTCTTTTAATTTTTCGCGTTGAAATATCAGGGGCAACATATAAACATCAGAAATGTACCTTGCTGAAAGTAGTGTTTTCCTATCAATTTTACTAGTGTAGAATGAACACTATATAGAAAATTACAGATATGTCTGCCTCAAAAATGCTAATAAACCAAATGCAAAGTCTTTCGAATCGCGATTCTATCTTCGTAATTTAGTGTTATCGCATATAACGATGCAATGAACCCATACTAAACTGGAATTGCTAATGGAATATGGTGATATTCTATGACGGATCAAGATTTTATCAATGTGGATTGATTGTTCTGTTTAAAGTGTCTAGGATGAACTATTACAGTTATTACACGAAAGCTAATAATTCCGTGTATTGCATTTTTCATCGAAGTCCACTTCAGGAAACACTAGATATAGATTATAATATTTTAAAATAGTGATACTAGATCTATCGTAGATAAGCAACATTCCGAGAGATTAAAACTCTGTTTTTTCAATGTAACTTATATTCTGTTGTGAATTAAATAAAGAAACATGTCAATTTTAATATTTCACACAATGGTATTCATTTTGATATATATATGCTTATTGTTGATATAAATTTAAACATTATTCTTATTTCTTTAAAATTGAATGTTTGATCTTGTTTCTTTGAGTATTATTACAAATTATGAAAACAGTATGAGAATTTTGAGTTATCTACACCACAACATGGGTAAACATCAAGCAGACTCTTTCTCAAGTGGATTTGCTTTAAGAACAGAATGCCTTTTTAGTAACAAACTGTGTTATAGTTTCATTAAGAAGTGCTTGCTTCTGAAATTAAAGAATAATAACTGATTAAACTGAGTATGTAAGATGTAGTTATTTGTCTGTATGTAAGAATTTCAGATAAACTTCTGATTTATAAAAGAAAATAGAGTAACTCAATGTTTTATTTATTTCAAAATAAGCCAATATTAAAAGTGAACAACAATGAACCTGATGTACTTGCAGCTCAAGAACAAAAAGCAGCCCAAAAGCAGTCTAAGTATGTAGATAGTGTTATGCCCCATAATTTAGAATATTAATAATAATTCATAATAATGTAGCAAATAAAGTTACAAGGTTTGGCCTTAGTACGGCAGAAATAATATTTAGTATTTTATTGCGTTTTTAACATTAACAGCAAATATATTGAAGACTGAATATTTGTAAGTTTGCATATTATTACAAATTTATTTATGGAGTAGCATAAGTTTCTTATTTATCATCAAATTGTTCATGTTGATTATAGCTATACAGGGTGTTTGTAAAGTAAAGTGCGAAATATTTTAGGGGGTGGTTGCCAAAGTTATTTTGTGAAAAAAAGCTCATATAAACGTAAGTCGAAATATGTTTCGTTTCCGAAATAGTATTTAAATTTTAGTTTTTTATTTAATTTTATTATTTCAAAGAGTTTTAAAGATATTGACTAAAAATTTGAAACACGCTTTGGAGAGATAAATGGGCATTTTTTGGTGTGATCCGAATATTTCTACTTGCACCAGTGGCGTTCGTGCGAGAATGCCACAAATTTTTAATAAAAATAAATGGTACGCCACTGACTTTTTTCCGTTTTGATATTTTTTTAGAAATCCGCCATCAATTCTGAATGAAATTGGTCTCTTCAATTTTTTCGTAGGGTGCACCGTTTTTGAGGAAAATAATAAATCATATTTTATTGTAGGTTTTGTTAATATTTTATTTAAGGGTCTCTTTTAATAAAGCGTGGTAAAAATTCAACATTGCAAATAAAAATTTGATAAGGATATGGGTAAAAAATTCTTCCATTTCGAGATACATGATGTTTAAAACTCTTTGAAATAATTAATAAAAATAAATAAAAAATTAAATTTTAAACACTGTATCTCGGAAACGAAGCATATTTCGACCTACGGTTATATGAACTTACACAAAATAACTTCGGCAACCATCCTTTTAAAATATTTCACTTTTATTTACAAACACTGTATTGCGTAAAAACACTATTATAAAAAGAATTACTTGCAATACAAAAAGAACAAAACGAAGAAATGTGTTACAACCATTTTTCTATTGTACTCCCTTTCATGGAAGGATACTGCTTAAAGATATACAGTGTGTTTCAGAAATAAGTGGTTTCCTTGATATGAAAATGTTGATAGAGGGCGCAAAAATAAGCAACTTTCATAAAGCAACAGATGGTCTAAATCTATAACGACGTTTTAAATTGAAAAAAAAAAAAAAATTCACATGAAGGTTTAAACAAATTTAAGCCGTTCCTGATGCGGCAGCTAGCTGTATCGGATTTGACGGTTTAAATTTTGTGTTCGAAAATGCTGAAATTTATTAAAATCCCGTTTAAAAGTAACACAAAAATTAAATGAATAAACGAATTACTTACCAATAGAGGATATGCTCTACAAAAATTGTTCAAAGTTGTTCCATCTGCTAATACACAACGCTTCCAAACGACGGTCAAAATTCTGTCACCAAAAACTACACCACACATTTACTGACAACCTTTGCTGGAACCGAGATCTCTAGTAACCACTGGCAAAATTCTACACCGGGCTGAAAATCATTGTACATAAACACACAACGCACGTGCACAAGATGCACAGGGTCGACTTACATTTATAGTTAATTTTCTTAATTAATTTTCTCGAAAACACAGATGTTTATATGGTATAAAGTTGCTTAATAAAAGGAATGCTCTTATTTCAGAAACACCCAGTATAAAAGTTCTAATTCTAAAAAAATACCTGTACTTTTTAATAGGGGAATGCTACGTACTATTTCAGAATTAACAAAACTTTTTCAATAATATGGTTACAACTCAAATTACATTTAAGAAAAATGTAATTTGTTACAAAAAAAACACGTGTATTTATTTATGAGCCATTTCTATATAATGCTATTGGTAATGTTCCAGTTACAACAAAAAAAATACAGAAAAATTTCATTAGAAAGGAAGTAAAGAGGAAGTACTATAAACTATATACATAACAATATTTCAGTCGGCCTGCGATGTATCATACATGGCAAGCCTTATTTTTTTTATAATCCTTGTCCTATTTTTATGATAGTACTGATTCCGTAATTAAGTGAGTTTATCTTGATGCATATAAGTAATACCATGTACACTTTCATTCCCCTATTAAGTATTTTGATGAGGTAATTCATTCAGATATAACAAAAAATCAATTACCTATTATATTAATTTTTTCATCATACGCCGTTGTTAACCATTAACAAATATTAACAGTACCATAACTGCGACTCCTAGGGTACCTTACAAAAATATGTCTCACACCTATATTTATTGTCCTAGTTCCTATATTAGCATACCATCGATAAGGTAGTGATTTCATCACACGATAAATATTTGCGACTTTAATCTATCGCATAAACAATACATAAATTTCGATATTATTGTTAAGAAAAAACTGAAATTTTATTTAGTAGTACCTAGTAGTATAGTTGGTAAATTTTTATACTACTTACGAGAATATTTAAAAAAATAATAGTAAGCAAAAAAATTTCGTGAAATGTATATCCCAGGTAAGGTAAATGAGGATAATAATGTCAAGTGACAAATTATATGTCTGCCTCAAAGATGCTAATAAACCAAATGCAAAGTCTTTCGAATCGCGATTCTATCTTCGTAATTTAGTGTTATCGCATATAACGATGCAATGAACCCATACTAAACTGGAATTGCTAATGGAATATGGTGATATTCTATGACGGATCAAGATTTTATCAAAGTGGATTGATTGTTCTGTTTAAAGTGTCTAGGATGAACTATTACAGTTATTACACGAAAGCTAATAATTCCGTGTATTGCATTTTTCATCGAAGTCCACTTCAGGAAACACTAGATATAGATTATAATATTTTAAAATAGTGATACTAGATCTATCGTAGATAAGCAACATTCCGAGAGATTAAAACTCTGTTTTTTCAATGTAACTTATATTCTGTTGTGAATTAAATAAAGAAACATGTCAATTTTAATATTTCACACAATGGTATTCATTTTGATATATATATGCTTATTGTTGATATAAATTTAAACATTATTCTTATTTCTTTAAAATTGAATGTTTGATCTTGTTTCTTTGAGTATTATTACAAATTATGAAAACAGTATGAGAATTTTGAGTTATCTACACCACAACATGGGTAAACATCAAGCAGACTCTTTCTCAAGTGGATTTGCTTTAAGAACAGAATGCCTTTTTAGTAACAAACTGTGTTATAGTTTCATTAAGAAGTGCTTGCTTCTGAAATTAAAGAATAATAACTGATTAAACTGAGTATGTAAGATGTAGTTATTTGTCTGTATGTAAGAATTTCAGATAAACTTCTGATTTATAAAAGAAAATAGAGTAACTCAATGTTTTATTTATTTCAAAATAAGCCAATATTAAAAGTGAACAACAATGAACCTGATGTACTTGCAGCTCAAGAACAAAAAGCAGCCCAAAAGCAGTCTAAGTATGTAGATAGTGTTATGCCCCATAAATTAGAATATTAATAATAATTCATAATATCGTAGCAATTAAAGTTACAAGGTTTGGCCTTAGTACGGCAGAAATAATATTTAGTATTTTATTGCGTTTTTAACATTAACAGCAAATATATTGAAGACTGAATATTTGTAAGTTTGCATATTATTACAAATTTATTTATGGAGTAGCATAAGTTTCTTATTTATCATCAAATTTGTTCATGTTGATTATAGCTATACAGGGTGTTTGTAAAGTAAAGTGCGAAATATTTTAGGGGGTGGTTGCCAAAGTTATTTTGTGAAAAAAAGCTCATATAAACGTAAGTCGAAATATGTTTCGTTTCCGAAATAGTATTTAAATTTTAGTTTTTTATTTAATTTTATTATTTCAAAGAGTTTTAAAGATATTGACTAAAAATTTGAAACACGCTTTGGAGAGATAAATGGGCATTTTTTGGTGTGATCCGAATATTTCTACTTGCACCAGTGGCGTTCGTGCGAGAATGCCACAAATTTTTAATAAAAATAAATGGTACGCCACTGACTTTTTTCCGTTTTGATATTTTTTTAGAAATCCGCCATCAATTCTGAATGAAATTGGTCTCTTCAATTTTTTCGTAGGATGCACCGTTTTTGAGGAAAATAATAAATCATATTTTATTGTAGGTTTTGTTAATATTTTATTTAAGGGTCTCTTTTAATAAAGCATGGTAAAAATTCAACATTGCAAATAAAAATTTGATAAGGATATGGGTAAAAAATTCTTCCATTTCGAGATACATGATGTTTAAAACTCTTTGAAATAATTAATAAAAATAAATAAAAAATTAAATTTTAAACACTCTGTATCTCGGAAACGAAGCATATTTCGACCTACGTTTATATGAACTTACACAAAATAACTTCGGCAACCATCCTTTTAAAATATTTCACTTTTATTTACAAACACTGTATTGCGTAAAAACACTATTATAAAAAGAATTACTTGCAATACAAAAAGAACAAAACGAAGAAATGTGTTACAACCATTTTTCTATTGTACTCCCTTTCATGGAAGGATACTGCTTAAAGATATACAGTGTGTTTCAGAAATAAGTGGTTTCCTTGATAATGTTGATAGATTGCGCAAAAATAAGCAACTTTCATTAAGCAACAGATGGTCTAAATCTATAACGACGTTTTAAATTGAAAAAAAAAAAAAAATTCACATGAAGGTTTAAACAAATTTAAGCCGTTCCTGATGCGGCAGCTAGCTGTATCGGATTTGACGGTTTAAATTTTGTGTTCGAAAATGCTGAAATTTATTAAAATCCCGTTTAAAAGTAACACAAAAATTAAATGAATAAACGAATTACTTACCAATAGAGGATATGCTCTACAAAAATTGTTCAAAGTTGTTCCATCTGCTAATACACAACGCTTCCAAACGACGGTCAAAATTCTGTCACCAAAAACTACACCACACATTTACTGACAACCTTTGCTGGAACCGAGATCTCTAGTAACCACTGGCAAAATTCTACACCGGGCTGAAAATCATTGTACATAAACACACAACGCACGTGCACAAGATGCACAGGGTCGACTTACATTTATAGTTAATTTTCTTAATTAATTTTCTCGAAAACACAGATATTTATATGGTATAGTTGCTTAATAAAAGGAATGCTTTTATTTCAGAAACACCCAGTATAAAAGTTCTAATTCTAAAAAAATACCTGTACTTTTTAAAAGGGGAATGCTACGTACTATTTCAGAATTAACAAATCTTTTTCAATAATATGGTTACAACTCAAATTACATTTAAGAAAAATGTAATTTGTTACAAAAAAAACACGTGTATTTATTTATGAGCCATTTCTATATAATGCTATTGGTAATGTTCCAGTTCCAACAAAAAAAATACAGAAAAATTTCATTAGAAAGGAAGTAAAGAGGAAGTACTATAAACTATATACATAACAATATTTCAGTCGGCCTGCGATGTATCATACATGGCAAGCCTTATTTTTTTTATAATCCTTGTCCTATTTTTATGATAGTACTGATTCCGTAATTAAGTGAGTTTATCTTGATGCATATAAGTAATACCATGTACACGATATTGTCGCTAGACTTTCATTCCCTTATTAAGTATTTTGATGAGGTAATTCATTCAGATATAACAAAAAATCAATTACCTATTATATTAATTTTTTCATCATACGCCGTTGTTAACCATTAACAAATATTAACAGTACCATAACTGCGACTCCTAGGGTACCTTACAAAAATATGTCTCACACCTATATTTATTGTCCTAGTTCCTATATTAGCATACCATCGATAAGGTAGTGATTTCATCACACGATAAATATTTGCGACTTTAATCTATCGCATAAACAATACATATTTGTAAATTTCGATATTATTGTTAAGAAAAAACTGAAATTTTATTTAGTAGTACCTAGTAGTATAGTTGGTAAATTTTTATACTACTTACGAGAATATTTAAAAAAATAATAGTAAGCAAAAAAATTTCGTGAAATGTATATCCCAGGTAAGGTAAATGAGGATAATAATGTCACGTGACAAATTATATTAAAAATAAATATATTTATATACTTATATTTTAAATAAAATAGAGGAGTCTCTTATAATAAAGGTCCAGAAGTATCTTCAAACAAGAAGATACCGAGAAGTCTTTTTGAACAGAAGGCTTATTTTAATAAATTTTCTATTCGAAAAATCCTCCTCATCTTTTTCTAGGAAGTGGATGCACCTACCATGAGGCAGTACATAGAGAATTTAGAGAATTTATGTATCTTTATGAAAACATTAAAGTGTAACTCCAGTTACTGGAATCCAACTGGATTTAGATGATATATTAGTGAGTTTAGAAGTGAAATTCATCGAAAGCTCATCCATGAATACAATTTAGTATAGACTTGACAACAAATGTGCACCAGATGGATCTTCTTCCCAATTAGGGATCAGTTTTATGAATAGACCGAAGGAGCAGCTATGAATTCACTCCTGTCCTATGCTCTAGCATAGGACAGGCTGCTTCATTGAAGCTTTTGAGAAGAAAGCCCTGGATTCAGTAACTCTAAAGCGAAGTGTTGCTTGAATATAACAATATAGAAAGATTCCGAAACCACACCAATGGAATACATCCGGACATCAGCTTCACCACGGAGATGGTGAGAAGAAAATGATACCGTGCCTTTCCTAGATGTCCTTGTCGAGAGAAAACCGGACGGTATACTACGGTAAAGCGTTTGAGAAATCCAACTCACATGGATAGATATTTGAGAGTTGAATTTCATCGAGATTATCGCGCACGTGCTATATGCGAATACTTGGAAGAGCAACTACGGCACTTATAATATGTTCTAGGAGGAAAAGGTTCCACCAACAGAAACCCTGAATAAGCCATCAAAAGGGCAATAGAGAAGAGGAACGTCTGGCAACTACCTCTCGGCCCTATATCCAACATCTACAACACCTCAATGAAGAAAGATGAGCTGCCAAGAAGATCTACTTCTAAGATCTGTGGTATACAGTATTTCATGTGCACAAAATTTTACGTTGGCGTAACGTTGAAATGACGTCAGTATGAGGAGCACAATTGTCACTAGAATAATACAACGATAGAAAACAGTAATTACGAACCTCAAAAGTTCCAAACATTCAAACACGATATTGTGATCATTTTCAACAAAACTCTATGTTAAATTTGATACTGGCAGAGTCAAAATTTGATTTTCTTTCGGTTTTATTAAGGTATGTTGGGGTACATATAGCACCAATTCAAAATAGCAAAAATAATGTTTNAAACAAAAATTCACATGAAGGTTTAAACAAATTTAAGCCGTTCCTGATGCGGCAGCTAGCTGTATCGGATTTGACGGTTTAAATTTTGTGTTCGAAAATGCTGAAATTTATTAAAATCCCGTTTAAAAGTAACACAAAAATTAAATGAATAAACGAATTACTTACCAATAGAGGATATGCTCTACAAAAATTGTTCAAAGTTGTTCCATCTGCTAATACACAACGCTTCCAAACGACGGTCAAAATTCTGTCACCAAAAACTACACCACACATTTACTGACAACCTTTGCTGGAACCGAGATCTCTAGTAACCACTGGCAAAATTCTACACCGGGCTGAAAATCATTGTACATAAACACACAACGCACGTGCACAAGATGCACAGGGTCGACTTACATTTATAGTTAATTTTCTTAATTAATTTTCTCGAAAACACAGATATTTATATGGTATAGTTGCTTAATAAAAGGAATGCTTTTATTTCAGAAACACCCAGTATAAAAGTTCTAATTCTAAAAAAATACCTGTACTTTTTAAAAGGGGAATGCTACGTACTATTTCAGAATTAACAAATCTTTTTCAATAATATGGTTACAACTCAAATTACATTTAAGAAAAATGTAATTTGTTACAAAAAAAACACGTGTATTTATTTATGAGCCATTTCTATATAATGCTATTGGTAATGTTCCAGTTCCAACAAAAAAAATACAGAAAAATTTCATTAGAAAGGAAGTAAAGAGGAAGTACTATAAACTATATACATAACAATATTTCAGTCGGCCTGCGATGTATCATACATGGCAAGCCTTATTTTTTTTATAATCCTTGTCCTATTTTTATGATAGTACTGATTCCGTAATTAAGTGAGTTTATCTTGATGCATATAAGTAATACCATGTACACGATATTGTCGCTAGACTTTCATTCCCTTATTAAGTATTTTGATGAGGTAATTCATTCAGATATAACAAAAAATCAATTACCTATTATATTAATTTTTTCATCATACGCCGTTGTTAACCATTAACAAATATTAACAGTACCATAACTGCGACTCCTAGGGTACCTTACAAAAATATGTCTCACACCTATATTTATTGTCCTAGTTCCTATATTAGCATACCATCGATAAGGTAGTGATTTCATCACACGATAAATATTTGCGACTTTAATCTATCGCATAAACAATACATATTTGTAAATTTCGATATTATTGTTAAGAAAAAACTGAAATTTTATTTAGTAGTACCTAGTAGTATAGTTGGTAAATTTTTATACTACTTACGAGAATATTTAAAAAAATAATAGTAAGCAAAAAAATTTCGTGAAATGTATATCCCAGGTAAGGTAAATGAGGATAATAATGTCAAGTGACAAATTATATTAAAAATAAATATATTTATATACTTATATTTTAAATAAAATAAAGGAGTCTCTTATAATAAAGGTCCAGAAGTATCTTCAAACAAGAAGATACCGAGAAGTCTTTTTGAACAGAAGGCTTATTTTAATAAATTTTCTATTCGAAAAATCCTCCTCATCTTTTTCTAGGAAGTGGATGCACCTACCATGAGGCAGTACATAGAGAATTTAGAGAATTTATGTATCTTTATGAAAACATTAAATTGTAACTCCAGTTTTGGTTAAAGATTCAGATTTTAAATCAAAAACGGAGATTTTACTGGAATCCAACTGGATTTAGATATCTTAGTGAGTTTAGAAGTGAAATTCATCGAAAGCTCATCCATGAATACAATTTAGTATAGACTTGACAACAAATGTGCACCAGATGGATCTTCTTCTCAATTAGGGATCAGTTTTATGAATAGACCGAAGGAGCAGCTATGAATTCACTCCTGTCCTATGCTCTAGCATAGGACAGGCTGCTTCATTGAAGCTTTTGAGAAGAAAGCCCTGGATTCAGTAACTCTAAAGCGAAGTGTTGGTTGAATATAACAATATAGAAAGATTCCGAAACCACACCAATGGAATACATCCGGACATCAGCTTCACCACGGAGATGGTGAGAAGAAAATGATACCGTGCCTTTCCTAGATGTCCTTGTCGAGAGAAAACCGGACGGTATACTACGGTAAAGCGTTTGAGAAATCCAACTCACATGGATAGATATTTGAGAGTTGAATTTCATCGAGATTATCGCGCACGTGCTATATGCGAATACTTGGAAGAGCAACTACGGCACTTATAATATGTTCTAGGAGGAAAAGGTTCCACCAACAGAAACCCTGAATAAGCCATCAAAAGGGCAATAGAGAAGAGGAACGTCTGGCAACTACCTCTCGGCCCTATATCCAACATCTACAACACCTCAATGAAGAAAGATGAGCTGCCAAGAAGATCTACTTCTAAGATCTGTGGTATACAGTATTTCATGTGCACAAAATTTTACGTTGGCGTAACGTTGAAATGACGTCAGTATGAGGAGCACAATTGTCACTAGAATAATACAACGATAGAAAACAGTAATTACGAACCTCAAAAGTTCCAAACATTCAAACACGATATTGTGATCATTTTCAACAAAACTCTATGTTAACTGGCAGAGTCAAAATTTGATTTTCTTTCGGTTTTATTAAGGTATGTTGGGGTACATATAGCACCAATTCAAAATAGCAAAAATAATGTTTAAAATCTACAAGTGACTAGCTATAGATTCCCCAATCTAACAAAATCTGAATATTTTATTGTGAAGCTTTATAAAAAATAAGGTATATTCCTTGCTTCCCACTACAAAATTAAAAAACAGAAGTCTTTAAGAGAATTTTAAGAAACATATTCGAATATGTGCTCAACAAGAAAGTAGACATTTTTGTAGGTCTTATGATTTTTAGTAATAATGATTTTGTCTTTCTATTCATATTTTCATAAAAAATACATCGACAAGAAATAAATTTATCTGTGTATTGCTGTAGCAAATGACGGACACCACGTCTTGTCATCACAATTGATTTTAAAATATGAAGAAATTGATTTGATGCAACCTTCAATTGAGTAATTTTCCTGTATGATTAAAATTACCACAGCCATGAAAGAGCCCGTCTTACGTGGGACGCCCTATTTGTATGTGAAAACATTAAACTGCTGTCATTCGAAATACCGTCGCTTACACATTTTTAAGGAAATAACAAATTAATCTCTGCTAGCCATATTAATGGAACAGACACAGCCCATATTGATTTATGAAAGAATAAAATGCAAATACTCACATTGTCCCATATCTACCTCTCCAAGGCCTTGTCGAACATTACCTTTAACTTCCTTAGATGGCACATCAAGGCAAGGACGTATCGCCGATGAGTGCAATCGTCTGAATATCAAGATTTAAGATTAAAATCTCAATCAACAATCACATTTTCATTCATATTCTTCAATTTTCTTCTCGGGACTATCAATGTGACATTGCCTTTGAAATGCATACTCGAGTCGTGACGTGCTCTGTAAACAAATCGTTGTGGTATAAAAAAACACAAATGAATTCGGTTAAGGTTCGACCAAGGCCACTTTGACTAACTTACATGACAATCACGTCACAGCGAGTGTGCTTAGGCGAACATTGTTTTACGGAGAATCAAATGCATGGAGAATGTTAATTGAAGTGGATTATCGTTAAATTAGATGGCACTGTGCTAAGCGTATGACTAAGACAATTATTAGAAATCATGTCAAGCGAAATGGTCAGCGCTGCATACACAATGATTTAAAACTGTACGGATCTTTCATTCATGAGCTTGGTTATTCATCAAAATTATTCAAATTCATGTTTAAATTGTGGAAATAGTTGTTTACATTTGAAAGAGTGCCCATATTTGGGCAAAGTTCCTTATATTGCTAACGAAGCTTTGCGTTGTTACGAAATAGGATTAGGCTTCGACTAAGCTACAGTGGAGTCGGGGTGGATTCAGATGGTACAAGAAAAATAATTGGCAATATGATTATTATACAGGGTTATCCAAAAATCCCGGTACGGAAGAAAAACTTTCAAAGAAGCATTTTGGGAAAAAATTTTTCAGACAAAAGTGTAAGGATTTTTCTCTGGCTATCTGATGGTGACCTTGGATTTGACCTTGACTTTGACCTTCAAGGTCATTTGAAGGTCAAGTTAAGTTTTTTAAATGGAAACCCCTATTTTTTATTGCGGATTTACAAAGAGCAGGAAATTTTACGTCCAAAGATGGTCTTGGCCATGACTTTGACAATGACCTTCAAGGTCAAATGTGGGTCGACCTCCAAATGTTCCGGTACAGCAAAACTTTCGAAGAATGCATTTTGGGAAAAAATGTTCCAGACAAAAGTGAAAGGGTTTTCCCTGGCTATCTGATGGTGTCCTTGGATTTGACTATCAAGGTCATTTGAAGGTCAAGTTATTTTTTTTTAAATAGGAACCCCTATTTTTTACTGCGGATTTGGAAAGAGCAGGAAATTTTACGTTTAACTATGACCTTCACCAATTCCTTGACCATGACCTTCAAGGTCAAATTAACCTGACTTTGACATGATCTTGAGGGTCGTTGACAAAGTCGTAGTCAAGGTCGTACTTGAAGATTAAATTTCAGCTCTTTCCAAATCCGTAATAAAAAGTAGGGGTTACCAATGAAAAAACAACTTTGACCTTGGAACTATCTTGAAGGTCATTGTCAAAGTCATGGTCAAGACCATTTATGGACGTAAAATTTCCTGCTCTTTCCAAATCCACAATAAAAAATAGGGGTTTCCATTTAAAAAACTTAACTTGAACTTCAAATGACCTTGAAGGTCAAAGTCAAGGTCAAATCCAAGATCACCATCAGATAGCCGGGGAAAAATCCTTACACTTTTGTCTGAAACATTTCTTCCAAAATTTTTTCTTCGAAAGTTTTTCTGCCGTGCCGGGACTTTTGGATAACCCTGTATATTAAATCCATACTTTTTTTTTGAATATATGTATAAGGGCACCAAGTGATTTTCAAAGCTATCTACCCCAAACCCAAAAGAGACTATTAAGATATAGGTAATAAGAGAAGCTAAAATTAATTTATCATATAACTAGAATTAAATTTTTATAAAATACATGGAATGGTAAAACTAAAACAAATATCGGTATGTATTTATATTTTACTGTTGGTGATTGATGATCAAGTTTCATTTCATAGCCGACAATATTGTATTTATTTGCAAAATCTGTTGTTTAAATCAAAGTCATCCATTTTTTATTAGCCATCGATTATGTAAGTGTACGCAAACAGTAAGGGCGAAATAGAGAAAAGCTTGCAGGTATGGTCATTTATCTTATATTGCGTAAAATGTACACCTTATTAACAGTAGCCAGTCGACTTGCAATTTCTATTTTTATTTCATCAAACGATATTTCGCAATATGTAAAACATTCCTACACGTTTCATGAAAGATAAGATAAAATCTAGTAAGACGAAGAGAATATAGCGAAAATAATGTATTGTTGCAATGTGCCGGGTGTTTATGAAAGTTGTTACACACAGATACTGTCAAAAAATATGAAAAGAAAGTTGCTTTAGACATTTCGAAAGAGTTTGATTTGGGATATATGGTATTTTGTACAATTAAATTAAAGTTCTTTTAAAAATCTCAAAAGTCATTAAATGAAATGTACTGTAGATAATATTTTACTGAAAACGTGAAAAAATCCGCAAAAAGAGATCAGAGTTGTGGCGAGACAACTCATGGTTCTTGCACCATGATAATGCGCCCGCACTCTAACCTTTGTCAATTCGTCATTTTTGTGCCAAAAATCAAATTACTGTTCTCTCTCACCCTTCTTACTCGGCAAACCTAGCTCCTGCGATTTTTTCTTATTTCTGAAATTAAAATTATCGCTGAAAGGACGCTGTTTTCAGACTATTGATGACATCAAAGCAAATTCGTCACAGACTATCCAGGACTGCTTCGGGAAATGGAAATCCCCTGGGAAAAGTGTCTGAATAGAGGATACTTTGCAAGAATACTTTATTGCCAAAAATTGATTGTACATTTTAAAAACATTTAAAATTATTTAAAACACCAGTGGCGTACGATTTTTTTTCAAAAACAGTCCCCTACTTCCCCAGTAAGTACGCCACTGGAGTGTATTTTGGAATAAGTTATTCAAGAAAAAATAGTCCCTACTAAAAAAATGTCATCCCACAAATTTTCTCACTCAATCTTTTATTCCAGTGAAGTTACAGGAAAAATAATATAAATATTTGAAACTTTTAACATCCTGTATCTCCGTAGGGAAGCGTCCTATGAAAAATTTTTATAAGGCAAAACTTTATTATTTTCATCGATAGAATACGCCGTTAAAGTTTGGCAAAACTTATCATTAGCACCCTGTATATGGTGTATGGTCATCGCCAGCATTTCTCGGGCTAGTTTCTGTGGCGGCTAACTCGCTATGACAAACCTCTAGACCCGCTTTAATGTTGTTTCGCTTTTCGTTATTGATTCTAAGGGCGCTACGGACGGAACTACTCCTCAGACAATTCTGGTCCTCTAAGGCAGTAAAATTTGGAAGTGTTGAACCAATTGCAAAGGTCATTACGGAACGTCTCAGAGGACCACGTTCATCAAAGAAGCGGTTAATATTAGGACAAGTCTAGGGATTGGTCTCATATTGAGTTCACCCCCCACAGAGAACGGATCCAAGCTGACCACCATCACTTAAATTTCATGCTACAGTTTTTTCGTAAAGAAATCGGAAAATAAAAAAAGTTCCTCGAAGACGAAATAACAATGTTGACGGGAACTTTTCCGTGTATTTGTGGGACAGGAATTTCCCCCCGTCGATGTTTTTTTCTGAAACGGCCTATATAATTGTATCAATAGGATCACTTCCCACTTCTTAACTACTTTTGTTCAAATGCTTTCCGTATACTTATTTCGTAATTTTTTGATCTGAACCTTCCGCATTAGAAATTGTAAAGCTTCAATTTTAACTTACTTTAGAGTTGGCGTTTCAATGCGATTAAATTAAATCAATCTAGATTTACATTACATACATTTTAGATTTACACTTAAGAGATCAGTCGATATTATTGGCCATTATTGGCACCGCCAACTTGGCGCCAGAATAAAACTGAAATGCCAATCTATATAATAAAAATTCCTAGTTTTGCGTCTGCCAATAATAAGGTAACATTTACGTACTTCATTTGCTTCAATTACTAATCATTTTGGAGACATTTCAATTTTTCTTCAATGTAAACAATATGACAAAATGGCACTCAAAAAAGTCTAAGCAATCTGTTCGTTTTAAGGAATTCCGTGGGACGTCTTTTAAGGTGAACTATCTCAAGATGTTTTCAACAGGTTGGTAGGTTTAAAAGCATAGGTAGCCATGTATTAAGTGTAACCTTGAAACTAACTCTTAACACTTAGCCGTATTCTTATTACTAAATCATTCTAGATGGACATGTCTGAAGGTGATTATTATTAGCTACTTATATGTACAATACACCAGAAAACAATTTCTAAAGAGCCACTAGTAGCGAAGCCTTGAAGACCGTATTATATTCAAGGAAATATACGTTTGACTTTTTGAAACGAAATGTACGTATACATATTAAATAAATCAGACAATAAAATGATGATGATTTATTTCGTACATAAATTTTTTGCTCAGTTATAGTCGACCTAGAGTGTGGTATGAGATAAATACATTCCTTAAATTAATGAATATGTTAAGAAATAATACAGCTTTACGGATTCCTCATCCAAGACTATCATGTTTGGAAAACTGTCGACTTTTTAAAATTATTAGTGAATATTTTGCTTTAGATAAAAAAAGATTAAGTAAATTTACAAGTAAAAGGTGTAACAGGGCTCATTTCTCAAAAAAGACAAATTTAACCTATTTAAAAAAAACAATGATCTATTAAATAATTGACACAACTTTTAATTAGTTATCGAAGAACCATTGAATACCATTAATAAAAGAAAACATCCCTTTAACTACGACTCGGCCTAAGACTTTTAATCCTGGGATTGGATTTTCAATAGGATTGGTACACTTAGTAGCTACTATCATGTAATAAATTTGAGGATTGAAACTTCAATGACTTTCAAATAGTAGGTAGGTCAAAGATTGCGTTCTATTTACGATCTTTGAAAGATCCTAGAGTCTTCAGAAATGTTTTTAGGAATAAATGTTAATCTTTGATCATCGCGATTGAACTGTACTGCTTATTGTTCTTTACTTTACTCTTTAATTAATTTCATTCTTTAATTTTAAATTTTTTAGGTTTTTTGTCTACATCTGTACATGAAAAAATGCATTTCTGATATTTCGCCATATTAGTTTACCAAGTGGTAAACTAAATGGTAAACTAAGTGTTAAACTTATGGCAACTATTAAATCTAGCTAGATTAACTGAATTATTAATTTTGCACCTTTTTTACTCTTCACGTTCATTTTACAGCTAACTATCTATTTTCGTAACAGAGTGAAGGTCCATAAATATAATTCAAACATAATCTGATAAAAATTCCAGTTCACGTTCTCATTTTTGTTCCATATTACAAAATCGAAAAAAAAAAACGTTAGTGGAACATATCTGGATTCTTTATCAGTTTGATGTTCAACGTGTTTATTCTTTTACTTAGCAAATCCGGACTCGTGCTCTCAAAATTGTTTGGGTCCGTGGGAAGGTTGCCAAACGCTGCGTTTCTTCTAGTTCAGGGCCGTACAACAGCAGTTTCTTTTATAGAATGTTTTATAGTATTGTTGTCTATCGCTTCCGTACCTACCATATCCTACAATTTCATTAGGTAAAGGATATTATTAATATCTTGATCTAAAAATAATTAATCTTAAATCAGAAGTACAAATATTTTTTAAATATTTATGTATACAACATATTAATAGCAGGATTGCAAGGTTAAGCACTGAAGTTTGTTGGATCATTATTGCTGTGTCCAACTATTTTGAATGAAATTACACACTACAGCTTATTATTTATTACATAAGTAAGTTTATTATTTACCATTTTAGAGACATATAAAATACTTTCTATAGTAAAAGTATTATGACATAGAAAAAGTCACCTACCTTTTCAAAATCCCCATCAACAAAATAATTTAGGAGAAAATAGAACACTGACTGAAGACAATCTCAGAGATTTTGATTTGGATAAAAATATGATCTTATTGATGTTTTTTTACTCCAAACACCTTTGCCTAATACGAAATTTGATAAAGATATTTTAAAGAAGAGTTTAAAAACAAATTATTCAAAAAAATGGAGCTAAGATAACGCGATCTTGATCTATAAGAAATAATAGGAAATAGTAAAATAATAATTTCATTCGTTTTTCAATAACTACAAATTTTGATATTAAAATGCTTTCTCCAAAAAATTTCCTGACATTTTATTAACATGAATGTTATTCAAAAAATTTGCAGCTTCTTGAAAAATAAATTTAGTTAAAACATCTAATACATTCTGGACAAGTTGTGGTACATTCATGTAAATCTTAATATTCGACAGACAAATATACATATAATTCTAAGACAAATATACGTATAATTCTAATGATGTCATACATAGTACGTAAGAATTATTTTGATTCAGGATTCAATTTTAGAATAATTTATGCATTGCAGTATTCAAAAAATTAATGCTTAACGGACGTCATTAAATATCCATTAAATTAGTTCTCACGAACTCGCGTCAGATATATCTCGATATGTATATGTAAAGCAGTGAAAGTATGAGAATTCGAAGCAGCGTTTTCAATTTTTTTAATTTAAATATGCATTATATTTTGGACATCCTTTATCCGCTTATAGTAATAACTAAATAACTAACATATGCAACTAAGTCAAAACAGGATATAGTATAGATTTTGAACTATTTAAGGTACTGTAATTCGAGTGGGAATAAAATTAGTGTTGTTTTTCATTTATTTATTCAACAAAGTGAATCAGCAGATGTTTTTCTGAACCCATATTCTATTTCACAAAAGCCTTAGACAATTTAGCAACCAAGTTGAAATTGCATAACTAACATGAATCTTACGATGCGTATATCTTGTTAGGAAATATTACAAATATGTATATGTGTTTGTTCGGAAAAACCCTTGGCAGATGTTAGTGATCCATACGATAAATGTATATAGGGTATCTTAATGCATTTATAGAAACAAGAGGTGTAGTTGTGGTGCCGTTTTATGATCTGCTATGATTTTTTAAGAATGGGATTTTTCGTAAAATAATTTTTGGGACTTTTTTTAATGAAAAATTCTGATAACGTGGTTGAATTAGGTACGCCTTAAGATATTTAAAAGTGTAAATTTATGTTTCTGTTAAAAAATCTGTTTGCTTTGAAAGAATTACGGAGAGTTATAGATTCAAAAAATGATTCTACTAAAAATCACACCTAAAACTACATATTGGGCCAAATAGTAATATCCTCACTACTGTAGGTACTTTGTGCTGTAGATTCATTAAGACACTCAATGTATATGTAAAAAAAATAATCACGGAAATAATACAACGCATTAAATTTGTACACTGTACAAAATCGGTGTGAGTGAAAGCAATAAAGATACGGAGTGAATCCCTTGAATGAAATTATTGTGTACATTTTCGCTCAATATTGAGCATTTTGATAATTTTACTGATTTGTGATCTTTGAACTAAAACTGAAATAAAGGTACCATTTAAATAAATAATAAATTAAAATAAATTCTGCAGATAAACTCGTATTTGGTCCTCATTATTGAATGAGCCCACCTCATTCTATGGTTGTCATGCGTTGTCTTTGTCAATTTCCATCGTCCTCATTAGGTCATCTCGTGGCGTGGTGTATGGCGTGTAGTGCTGGACAAATGTCCGTTTATCCGGTTATTTTGGTGGCAATTGTGTTTAAATGCAGTTATGCGATTACAATAATTAGAAACAATAATATATTGAGTCTCGAGTAATATTTGGTTAAATAAATAAATAAAATTTGATAAAAATTTGTCTTATCTTTTTAAATTAATTTTATAATACAGAAATATGATACGTTCTTCATACTATGGAGTGAAAAATATTTGTTTAAGATGTTAGTGAACACAGCGAATTAAAAAGTACAAGTATTATTATCGATTCGACAATTCTCAACAAATACCTAGTCAATTTTTCATGAATATCAAATTGTAGAACTTCATCGACTTTTTGGAAATCTCACTTTGACGGCTTGTATTATTTGAGCGTCACTACATGCTAAGGATATTGTAAATAAATTAATATATTTAATGTTGCCATTGCTGTTCTTAATATATTGAATTAAAATAAAATATCAAGTTAAGAATGTTTGATGGTGATTATTGTCAAAACAAATAACTAAGTGATAGCCTCGTTTGATTAATAGAGAAAACAATTTTGAATATTGAAAACGTAACGCAATTTGTAGTTCTGTTACTGTAATTTGTATTGCATTTTATATCATGACTCTTATCGTTAATACATAAGTATATTACAATCAGGGATAACAAAATCAAATCCTTTGGCGCTTTGGCGACCGTTTTTTATAAAAAATTATATCATGTGGATGATCTTGGATCAATTTTCATTCTATGTACAGGTCTTGCAATTTGGATTACGTGATATGAAAATGTTTTCAGGAAAATTAGAAGAATCGCCAAACTTGTAGGTATTGTGTTTGATTGTAAAACTGGAAATTCTTCCGCAAATGTCATAAATTCGACTTTCCATATATTTGTAGGTATTTCTTCTTGATAAATTGAAAAGATACAGGAACTAATATGTACAATATTGTTGTACTGCGGTACTGTCTTTTTGACACTGCACCACAACTCTTACGGAAAATTATTTTTCAGAAGGGCCAAACATATCAAATCGTCTTTGATCGGAATATGGGCTTTACTGAAAATTGAAAAGAAGATGGAGACACAGTTTTTTTTATTATTTATTCAAGAACCATTGAAAGTATAGATTTAATGGTATAGTGTATAGTGCAGGTTCCTTATATTAGTTATTTTTGTTTTGTAAGTTTTAATGTAGCATAATAACTGTCAAAAAGTTTAATTGATGTTGAAGATAAACTTTTACAGATTCGGTGTACCAATTCCAATGAAAATCCTTATAAAACTTCAAAAGTCATGAACCATGCTATAAAGCGCTGGCGATCATTGATATAGAAGTCAATTTTTCAGCAATTGAAGTAGCAGTTTCAAGAAAAAAAAACGAAAGAAACGGAAAACTGATTTATTAATTAATCTCGGAGTATGAAAATAAAAATTTTTAACAAAACATTTTCCAAATCTCATATTAGTCAAGCTCAAGAACAAATTAACAAAAGGTAAGTATAATATTCGATTTAAAACAGCAAAAAGAAACAAATATAAGTTTTCGGTACCTAAAAAGTATAACATAAATTGTTTTTTAACCTAACTTGAACGTAAAAACAGACTAAAAGCAGTAAAGTAACCATTATTCTGCTAATTTATTAGAAGGAAGATCTTCATAGTCCATGTTTGAGTCTCCATCTACCTCCTTTAATTCCAGCAACATGCTCTTGGTCTTTATTAGCTTCTTAAAGCGGAAATGGTGCATGATTTTTTTTATTGAAATGATTTCTATGGGTTATTTTTGTAAATTTATATTAGCAAATACAGTGGCTAGAACCCTGTAAATTCTGGGTTTTAACAAAATTCCTTTTTAATGTTTACGTTTTTTCCAAGTTTTTTCAAAGCGTCGACAAGCTTTCATTCAAATGCATGTGAATTTATAGAAAACTTATTCTAATTTCCACATACACTCATAACAATTTTATGTAAAATTATTCTTAAGATCACACACATCACATAATTTTTACGGTTAATTAAAATTATTTTGCTTGCATAAGGAAATTTTACATTATCACTAGGGCTGTCAAAGAAAGCCGCAACTCAGTGGCGTGCTAAGCGAGTCAACCGAGACATGCGTGAGCTGTTGCCTCGAAATGCCTATCACGTTCACACCGCATTAGTATACTGTTGCGTTTGTTAACGTGAGGATGTTGGTAATTAATTCCTATCCTATATTTAATTTGTTGCTTTTTAATAAATAATACGTACGCCTATGTTTCGCGGCCCAATTCTGACAGCCCTAATCATTACATTGTTATATCACGTAATTTTTCATTGTGACGTAAAAATAACCAGTGATCTAGTGCGTAATTTTAAGCAAAATTTCTACGAGTCTATGTTTGGCCACTAACAATGCTTCTAACTTGTCACGGCCTTTGAACTTTTAACCACAAACGGTACAATCTACAAAAAGAGATCAAGAAGCATAAAAACATTGACTGGAAGTGCTTTACCCAAACCTGTAAAGGGAGCTACTCTTTAACATCAAATAATTCTTTTTTTGGTAAATAAAATAATATAAATCGGATGTCAGAGTTAGCTATTATGATGCAACTGCACTGTACCAAATTTGAAGTATGTATCTTAAGCAGTTCATACAAATCTCTCTTTTACACATTTATTCTTTGAAAGATCAGGGAAGCCTTAGGAGTAGCCTCAGGAAAAAAATGTTACTTTTATGTTTTTTTTGTTTTTGATACAAGAATCAGTCTTAAAAGTTTCAAAACTAAACTATTTTAGATGTATTTAATTAAAGGACACTCGCACTGCTCACACTGAGATAATCAAATTTGTATAAGCCGGACCTGCGACAGACAGTTGCATAACTACCGGCGTAATAGACCAGATTACATTTTCAAATTTCCAACAATGGTACATTGTTTAACTCTACCGGTCGGTAAATTTATCGAGACTTTCCACAGATTAACACTTGTTCTTGTTTCGGTCTGACATTTATTATCGATATCCCCGCGTGTTGCCTACATCGGCTTAGTGGGCACATCAGTTAACAATACGAAATGATCGAGTTCTATTGTTCTTTATGACTTACTTGATTTGTGGGTGTGATTTGTATACTTCTGCAACGGATATATCGTTGTGTACTTGTCAAATGTTGTTTATTAGTTAGTACGTTTATTCAGCGGATACCTGTGTGGGAGAGGGGCGGTGTATTATTTTATTACGCTTCGTAATATGCTGACTCTGTGAGGAGAATATGAATAAATTAATTTATTTTTTGTAGTAGGGTCAACGATAATCTAGGAGAGTTCAATACCTGGTAAAAATATACACGATGTTTCAGGATTAATTGAATAAACTTAGATTTTTTTTAGGACGCTTATAAATGCTTCGTGTTCGAGATGCACAATGCTGAAATTTAAAGAAATCATATTTCTGAGGACTTTCGACGTACGTAAATTTATGAAATGATTAATTTAATTAAAGGTAAATGTCCACTGACTTCCTGTATACACACTTCAAACTGTGACGAAACTACAGGGAGTCATTTAGTCCAGTCAATAAATCCGTTATAGAGTGTATGGAGTATGCATAAGATTCGTAATAATATAATAAAAGCTATAATTATAAAAAAAGGGTCAATTGCAATTACCCTTATTTCCATTGCTAAAATGTTATTCATCATGATAGCAAGTTACAGCAATTAAAATGCAAGACGCTGTCAATATACTCATTTCTAGAGGAACATCAAAATTGAGCGTACATGTTAAAAGTTCTATAATTTTGGATCAGTAGAAAATAAAGTGGAAAAAGTTTATATCAAATTGAAGGAATTAAATGCTCTATAACTTTTTTTTAGACAATTTTTCTGAAAAACGATCGTGGGAGGGACTAGAAGCAAATGTTTGAAGAGGCTAAAAATAATTTTTTCGAAAATTATTATCGATTTTCAATAACGTATATCTCGAAAACCGTTGAGAATTCGACAAGCATGCAAAGAAACAATTCTATAGGAAATTCAATTAACTTATATATGGAATATTTTTTCTACAGTGCACCGTTCTCGAGATATAAGCGAAAAAACAAAAAAATGGGACTTCTCCACCCCCTCACGCCTTTACCTCCCAAGAGCGGGGACTTTTAGTATGTTTACCTCCTAACTATTCCTAACAAAATCCTGAAGTCAAAAATTCTCGTATATTCCATGCACTCTACACCCCTTTTTTGAGCATTCACTGACTCGACTAATTATCATTAAGGAATCCACAAATTCGACACCATTAGATATTTTAAAAATTTGCTTACTGTTTGTATTTACTTTCTAAGATAAAATATTTCCTTTATTTTATTGGAAAAGCGGATCATTTTCTAATTACTTATTACTAAAGCTCGGGATTTTCGTCGACTAGTCATAGGCGTTCGTCGTAAACAAATAAATAAATTATATACACAGGTATAAATAAAAATCAGTAAATTTACGTACTTTATCAGCGAAAGATCGTTTTTTACCCCTTGTCGCGTTCGACATTATTGGAACATAACACAAAGCCTATAACTGCTGTTATTACCGGTTTCGTACGGTGCGCTGTAGCGAAAGGCAGACGCGACGGCTATGATCATCTAACCGAGTCCCGAGCTCTACTTATTACGCTTTATGTTTGCAAAGTGTATCTTAATTCTACTGTCTACAGGGATTTCTGATCCTTAGGTTCAAGTTTAAATGAACTAGTTGACAGTGGCAGCTCTTAACCTCCATACCAAAGAGGGCGGAAAAGTTTAGGTACAAAGTATTTGAAAAAAAAATCAAATATAAGTGGGTGGTTTTATTTTAAGTACTATTGAAATATACCAGGTACCCTGAAATTAATGCAAAAAAATTTGGTCACAGATTCTTAAGACAAATGGGGGCATTTTTTATTTTTGCCAAGTGGCCTCCTCTTTCGGAGTTATAGCCTCCTGAAATCCACCCTTAAAAATAGTCTTAGTCTCAGAACCCTGTTGTACAAGAATCACTAAATTTGGAACACAGGGGTTTTATGACATATGAATCTGATAGTGCTATGCTTTTTGGGGGGAATCCCCTTTATTTTCGTGGACACCCCTTGTCTTTGGATCCAAAAAAATTTGGTGGCATATTTCTTAAAAATTATTAGTCCGCTAGAAAGCCATTGAACTTAGAAACTTTTTTGTCATTTGACATTTTTTTCGTAAAACGTAATGTTATCGAAAAGAATGGCAAAATGTGATCGAATGCCTGATTCGCCATTTTCCTCGAAAACATTGCGTTTTACGAAAAAAATATTAAGAGACAAAAAATTTCTAAATTTTCAAATTTTAATTCAAATATGCCACCAAATTTTTTTGGCTCCAAAGACAAGGGGGGCCACGAAAAAGTGTCTTAAGGGGTTCCCCGCAAAAAAAGCATAGCTCTATCAGATTTCACATGTCATAAAACCAATGTGTACCAAATTTAGTAATTCCCGTATAACAGGGTTCTGAGATATAAAAAAGACTTCTTAGGGGCAACTTTCAGGAGGCTGTAACTCCGAAAGATACCCCCCAACTAAATTTTAAAGTACATTTTTTTACTTTACAAATTCCTAGGGGCGGCATCCTAGTGCCCCCCGCACCAGCAGCCAATGCCTGTTGACAATGTTTTTTTTATAATGTATAAATCAGTTGTAAAATATCAGTACCAAATTTGACATATTTTTGGTTATTGATTATTCATATTTACAGAGGGTGGAAAAAAATGGGGTGCATTGAATCTACTACTTCAAAACCAACTCTATAAAAAATGTCTCTTCTGTCTCTTTAAAATGTAAGCTATAGGACTATATAGGGTGTAACTTTAAGTGGAGGTCAGTTTTTTAGGGGTAATAGTACAGGTTCCCCTGAACACGAATCTGAAATCCTTAAATCAAGTTTTATTAGTTTTTTAAAATGCACTTTAATTATTGTGTACGCCGCCACTGTAATATTCACGTATTACAAATACATGAATTGTTGGCAATCCACAGTGCATGCGGAGGCAGATAGTGCAGGTCAACGAAGCGAAGGGGATCAGTTATTGTTCCGTATTTAAAGACAGTGTGAACTGTGAAGTTGAAGTTATATTTAAACAGAAAACAATTCGTTATTAAATTATAAACAAACTCCATATCCTGAGATCTACATAGTTAAAAGTGGCAGGTTACACATTTAAGAGATTATGTGAGCTTTGAGTGCCAATACAATAATGTTGGACTGGAACAAATTCAGAGTAGTGTTATAAAATTCATATGAGTAAACAGACTACCTATATATTTTTGTGTATTTCATTTATCATTATTATTAATTACTGCTTGAGTTTTTTGCTAAGTTACTTGTTAATTATATAAATATATCGAAGTACACGAAATAAAACACAAAAACCTGTTTATATAAATGCTTGTGTTCAAATCCAGGTAAATTCTATTCGTTACATTACAAAATATATCTAAATATGTATAAGTATAACATATCTCGTTGTACAAAAGTAATACGAGAACATTGAAAGAATTTTACCTTAACAACGATATCTCTATGTCCTTTAAACTGAATCCCTATAACTACTTCTGTCTTATTTTACTTAGTTTTTCTGATTGTATTCTCTTTATATTTCTACTGATTGCAATTATATCAACTAGTGGGTAGATACCGGAAGGTATTGCCACTGAAAACTAAAGAATCTCTACGTCACTGGACTTTTTGCAAATTCGTTACGGACACTTGATCCGTAACTATATTTCAAAGAAAAAAATAGATAAGAAATAATTTTAAAATCACTTAACACGCAATTATTAATGTTTCTCATTCAGAACCTTAAAACGCTAGAAAATAAAAGTAAAGATTAATAAGAACCATGTAAATTAGTTTCAGAAAACTAATGTCTCTATTTTCTTTATATTATTCCTAAGTGTATCATTTTAAATATATCCACAACAAAGTTAAAATTAATGTAAATATAAAATTCAATTAATTACATTCAATTTGGCTCGGCTCGTGTTAATTTCTAAAAACTAAAAAAAAGTTACCAAAAGTCACACACAAGTATAGAAACTAGTATATTAATGCTTCATTCGCTATTAGTTGACTGGTTCAGTGTCATCGTAATAATTTTTAAAGAAATATTACCAAAGTTTATAAGACATTTCCATACTAATTAATGTTTCTAAAATCGAGCTCTATCTTGATATCGAATAAATTTTTTTCTTCGTTTTTTTTTCATTGCTTTGTTGAATTTCACAGTTGTAAGATGTTTCTATTTGAACCTGAAATAATTTTTGGTTGACGTTTTAAAAACTTTCTAACACTATCCTACTCATAAATTAATTTTAGGAAAACAGCACACAGTTTTAAATCAAACATCTGCTGAAATACGAGTACGTTTTTTTCATTGAAAGATATGTAGGTCTGTTTGAATATCGTAGTTTGTTTGTTCACTGTCAGAATTGCACACTCACTGTATACAAGAGTTGCTAATTAGGCTACAATGTAAAGTATTTTCCAAAGAAAAATTTCATGTTTTCAAATCCTGTTTTAGGTAAAAACAACTCAGGTTAACCTTTCTCGATTGGAGGTTGTTTTACTTTTTATTGAGAATTGTAGCAAAATACACAAGCAAATGGTTAATTATAAACAATAAAAACTGACAGCAATTAAAAACTGTCTACTTAATTAATTAATTAATGTTTTCGGTTGAAATTTTTGCATATTGCCTAACATCCATTACTGGAATATTTAAGATAAGATATCGTGAAAAGTTTGAAAATAAAAGTACACGGTAATTCCGATAAGTTTTTATGTCATTGCCAAATTAATGCAAGTACTCGACGCCTCCGATAACCCTCAGAAAAAAATCTAATTAGTCTCTTACCTTGTAATCACCGGTTTATCATTGCTTTAGATCAAAGCGTAAAAATATCGGGTCAGTAGAACAAATGACCACAGAAAATCATACAATTAGCGTTAAATTGTATAAACGCAAAACTGTGTTTAGCTGTTTATCGAGGTTAAAATTACCTACAAATATACTGCGGGAATTGGCGGTGACGGTGACTCAACCGGTCATGGCAAGAGTCGATCTGCTGGTCCTTACAGCCTCCTTGATTTGCTATAAATGGCGATGAGAAATTGAGTCGACCTGGCGTTTCTCGGTTTATTTATGATAATTTGGCGTCATGGGTGTATCTGGAAAGAAACGAGAGGATTATATTAAACACTGACATGTCTTTTGTAATTGTAATCGGTCTCTTCTAATTTCGAATTTTCTGTCGCATGTAACGATACAGGGTGTTACAAATTAATAAAAGGAAACGTTCCTTTCAATTACAATAACAAAAAATAGTTGAAATTTAATTTTGTGCACTACAGTTATTTTTTACTCTGATTTTTTTCCAAGTTCAAAATTGACTCATAATAGAGCACCATTTTTGAGATAAATAGATAACAGTCGCCTCCAACTGCTATTTTACTAAAAAATAAACAAAGAGCTGCATCTGTGGTGTTGTAGAGTGGACTATTTTGGTAAAGCATGTATTAGAATCTTAAAAACTACATTGGAAATAGAAAAACGGTTACAGTTGAAAATTTTAGACCATTTTGTTACTAGCTCAATGGAAACCTCAGAATGTCCCTAGCTGTTTGGGTTTTCGAGACATTTTGAAAAAAGAAAATTTTTCCTTATTTTTCCTCACATCCTATGTTAGAACATCAATTATCATTTGAGAAAAACGTGTCGTTTTTACATACAATGAACTTAAAATGTCAAGGTTTTAGACAAACGACGAACAAAAGAATTAATGTTTAATATTAGTAGATGTAAAGTGATCATTTTTAGAATTGAAATTCTTTAGGTTTTACGTTTCTGGTTAAGATTTTTAGTAAACGCAATTTAAATCTGGGAAAGAAGTTTTAAATAATTTGTTTTTCCAACCTTTTTTGTTGCAACTCATAATAATTCATATGCAAAATGTAAGTAGCTGAGTAGGAACTACATTATTGGTATAAATTTCAGTAGCACTTTATTAAAGATATAGAAGAAGATACATAATTACTAAACTAAATCAAATATCAGGCTTTTTTATAAGATGTGAGTTTCTAGTGAAGCCTAAAAACAAAATTAAATATGAATCATATTAAACAAATATAGATAATACATACTAATATGAATATAAGCATGGAAAATACCCGATCCAAAATAAAATAATCAGTGTCATTAATAAAAAATAAACTTTTGTTGCTACATAAGAACCATTAAATTGGAAGTAAACATGAAAAACTGGAATTAGTGTACGGTAATAATAGCTATAAACTCTTTATAAAATTATAAACATACTGCTAATAAATAATGTTTTTATTTATGTTTGTTTTTACTGACTCTCTTGGATCACTGGATCACAAGGCTGGCGTTTTATAGACAAGAAATCGCACTTTTAGTAATACAGTGATAGAACAAATAGATCCATTCAAGAAGTGAAGAAGTGCTAAGCTAGTGCAACTTCCTTTAATTTTTCACATTTAAAAATTTCCTGTTTTGTTCAGCAAATTTTACTCAATAATTGTGATTTATGCATGTGATAATAGTTTCCTAAAGGCATTCTGCAGGGTGTGATGTATTGTACGCGATTTTCTGTATGTTCACTAGGAGTACAAAGTACGAGGTAAAAATATGTTTTTTTTCCTTATTTTTTCATCACGTGACTTGTTCGAAGTGTAATTAAAATTGAAAAAACCGCGAGGTGCTATTAAATTAGAAGGTTGAAATTGAAGATAGTGGTGAAAATACACTTTTGCAATTTTTTAAATATAGCACAAAAATGAAGCAAAATTTCTGGATAGTTCATAGGGAAAATTTTGTGGAGAATTGAATTTCCCATCGAAATGACTTATTTAAAAAATTTAAAAGAAAAATTTTATGCAAAAAATCGTTAATAAACAATTTAAAAAAGCAAAAAATAAAATTTTTTGATTTTTTTACTATTTTGACTTTAAGTTGTGAAAATCTTTATTTATTATCTATTAACAAATAAAACTTTTAAAATAATTTTTATTGAGTAAAGAATCAATTTGTTGTAAAAATAATAAGAATTATAATCATTATTATGTTAAAAACGACGAAAATCTAAAAAATATTTATGTTTGACCGGTTATAACTCAGTCAGTCAATATTAGTCCAAACACTTTTGAAAACGCATCACTTATACTAAAAAAAAATAGATTCGATAAAGTAGAAAAAAAGAAAAAATCTTATTTTTTGCTATTTTTTAAATTGTTTATTAACGATTTTTTGTATAAAATTTTCCTTTAAAATTTTTTAAATAAGCCATCTCGATGAAAAATTCAATTCTCTTAATAATTTTTCTTATGAACTATAACGAAATTTTGCTTCGTTTTCGAACTACAATTAAAAAACTGAAAGGGGTGAATTTTCATCCCTATCTCCAATTTCCACCCTCTAATTTAATAGCACTTCTCGGTTTTTTCATCTAAAATGACCTTTTGAACGATTCATGTAATAAAATATCTTGAAAGTCATAGTTCCTTTTAAAATCCTATAATCACTAGCCTAAATCTCATAGCTTTCGAGATCTCAATATGTATGTGTATTCCAAACCGTGTATATGCATTTAATTACTTTGATTTGCTAGCCCATAAAACACTTTTATTGCCCTATAGTGCTTTAATAACCAATGCGTGTCACAGTGATGTAAATAATTCAATCCCATACGAGTATGGATAAGTATGAACCACTCTTAGTTCCAGTGTAACATTTTTAACAATTCATTTCACTATAGGTATCTACGTATTATAGTTAAAAGCGTTATAGTTACAAAGCATTTTTGTACAAATAATAATTAAGTAACACGTCATTTATGAAGGATATAAATTATTATTTACAGTTCCAATTGTTTGTCCGTGACAATACATGTCTTTTCATTAATTCAGAATTCATTTAATTTCTGTTCATCAATTAATTAAAATTTAGCTAAGTATTATAGTTATGTCACATAATATTGTATGTACTTATTTTAAAAACTATATTTTTGACCTATTATGATATAGGCATACGATATGTTAATGATAACAAACTGCAATGTTAGACCTAAGTTAAGACTGAAAAACTATTTTATGCTTGCAGCTAGACAACTATATTAAGCGAGAGTTAAAGTAACTGTTTGTTTTATTTTATAAGGTTATAGTCTAAAAAACTGCGTATTATAATAGTCTTAATTCAGTTCTCTTGCTGTTTCATAAACATAATTGAAAATATGTTCATACAAAGTTATTTTGTTTTTTTCTCTCAGTTTCTAAAAAATGTTAGTTGCAAATGTTTTGCAAAATTGTAAACAAATAATTACGTGTTCTTTAACATGGAGAACCAATGAAATATAAACTATGATCATTTGTTATGTTCAACGTAAAAGCTTTCGTTATTTCAGTCTTGGGTTTCTAGGAACTTAATGAAGCAATATTTATTCAAAGAATACTTTTCCAGTTAAGATTCCATTCCAAAATTTTTTAAATTCTCTGCACTTGCTTACACAAGGAAAAATAAATAAAGGACTGAGCACACGCCATAAATTCTGTCTGTTGCATAACGCAGTATGCATTTAAATTCAGTTCGTGCATGTTATCTTCAAATATTAAATACTTCAATAAAGAGGAAGCGATTTAATTCTTCTCTTACGATGTAAACTACATTTATATAAAGTTTATTTGAAAATGTTAAAATTTTGTTAATAAAGTAATTATAAAAACAAAATATATGCGGATGTTACTGCATTTTGGACTGAAGAGGTGCTACTTTCAGATCAGTAAACTTGGGGAAGTATTCGCTTTAAACGGGTATGACATCATAGTTGAAATCTGTAAACACCGTAAAATTAATTCCGAACGCCAAACCTAAAACGTATTGTTTACTGTCACATATATTGTTTACAATGTTAACTTTGGAAGCATTAATATGTGATGGCAAGATGAAGAGAAAAAACCCAAAAAGATTGTGCAGAAACTGAAATTGAAATATGTTTCACGAAAGTGTGTCATAAAATTTTGAATTTGATTTGATNAAGAAAGCAAAAAATAAAATTTTTTGATTTTTTTACTATTTTGACTTTAAGTTGTGAAAATCTTTATTTATTATCTATTAACAAATAAAACTTTTAAAATAATTTTTATTGAGTAAAGAATCAATTTGTTGTAAAAATAATAAGAATTATAATCATTATTATGTTAAAAACGACGAAAATCTAAAAAATATTTATGTTTGACCGGTTATAACTCAGTCAGTCAATATTAGTCCAAACACTTTTGAAAACGCATCACTTATACTAAAAAAAAATAGATTCGATAAAGTAGAAAAAAAGAAAAAATCTTATTTTTTGCTATTTTTTAAATTGTTTATTAACGATTTTTTGTATAAAATTTTCCTTTAAAATTTTTTAAATAAGCCATCTCGATGAAAAATTCAATTCTCTTAATAATTTTTCTTATGAACTATAACGAAATTTTGCTTCGTTTTCGAACTACAATTAAAAAACTGAAAGGGGTGAATTTTCATCCCTATCTCCAATTTCCACCCTCTAATTTAATAGCACTTCTCGGTTTTTTCATCTAAAATGACCTTTTGAACGATTCATGTAATAAAATATCTTGAAAGTCATAGTTCCTTTTAAAATCCTGTAATCACTAGCCTATATCTCATAGCTTTCGAGATCTCAATATGTATGTGTATTCCAAACCGTGTATATGCATTTAATTACTTTGATTTGCTAGCCCATAAAACACTTTTATTGCCCTATAGTGCTTTAATAACCAATGCGTGTCACAGTGATGTAAATAATTCAATCCCATACGAGTATGGATAAGTATGAACCACTCTTAGTTCCAGTGTAACATTTTTAACAATTCATTTCACTATAGGTATCTACGTATTATAGTTAAAAGCGTTATAGTTACAAAGCATTTTTGTACAAATAATAATTAAGTAACACGTCATTTATGAAGGATATAAATTATTATTTACAGTTCCAATTGTTTGTCCGTGACAATACATGTCTTTTCATTAATTCAGAATTCATTTAATTTCTGTTCATCAATTAATTAAAATTTAGCTAAGTATTATAGTTATGTCACATAATATTGTATGTACTTATTTTAAAAACTATATTTTTGACCTATTATGATATAGGCATACGATATGTTAATGATAACAAACTGCAATGTTAGACCTAAGTTAAGACTGAAAAACTATTTTATGCTTGCAGCTAGACAACTATATTAAGCGAGAGTTAAAGTAACTGTTTGTTTTATTTTATAAGGTTATAGTCTAAAAAACTGCGTATTATAATAGTCTTAATTCAGTTCTCTTGCTGTTTCATAAACATAATTGAAAATATGTTCATACAAAGTTATTTTGTTTTTTTCTCTCAGTTTCTAAAAAATGTTAGTTGCAAATGTTTTGCAAAATTGTAAACAAATAATTACGTGTTCTTTAACATGGAGAACCAATGAAATATAAACTATGATCATTTGTTATGTTCAACGTAAAAGCTTTCGTTATTTCAGTCTTGGGTTTCTAGGAACTTAATGAAGCAATATTTATTCAAAGAATACTTTTCCAGTTAAGATTCCATTCCAAAATTTTTTAAATTCTCTGCGCTTGCTTACACAAGGAAAAATAAATAAAGGACTGAGCACACGCCATAAATTCTGTCTGTTGCATAACGCAGTATGCATTTAAATTCAGTTCGTGCATGTTATCTTCAAATATTAAATACTTCAATAAAGAGGAAGCGATTTAATTCTTCTCTTACGATGTAAACTACATTTATATAAAGTTTATTTGAAAATGTTAAAATTTTGTTAATAAAGTAATTATAAAAACAAAATATATGCGGATGTTACTGCATTTTGGACTGAAGAGGTGCTACTTTCAGATCAGTAAACTTGGGGAAGTATTCGCTTTAAACGGGTATGACATCATAGTTGAAATCTGTAAACACCGTAAAATTAATTCCGAACGCCAAACCTAAAACGTATTGTTTACTGTCACATATATTGTTTACAATGTTAACTTTGGAAGCATTAATATGTGATGGCAAGATGAAGAGAAAAAACCCAAAAAGATTGTGCAGAAACTGAAATTGAAATATGTTTCACGAAAGTGTGTCATAAAATTTTGAATTTGATTTGATTGATCTTCAAAGCTGATTTTGATTTACGACAAGTAGCAGATCTTTATGTTAGTTTTGGTTTTATAATAGTGTATTTTCTGCCTATTCCCTTTGAGGGTATCGTCATTTCTAATACAAATTAAAATGTTATTTACAGATATTTGATAATGGTAAATATAATGTTAAAATGGATAACAGGCATTGTGCAGGCTTCAAATTGTATATTTCTGCGAATTATTCAGAATGCAGAAACGTTTAAATTTAGGTGTGTGAACACCAAACTTTTAATCAATTGTTCCCGATTTTGCTGTGCGAACAAACCTATTTATTGGCCCATTTAATTGATTGTCACAAAAACATTTGAATATATCTACACTAGGCACAGAAATTAAGGGATATTAAAAAAATCTCAAAATTTTGGGTGATTTTCGAAGAGCTGTAACTTGGAGGGAAATGGCCGCAGAGATAATCAAAAAAAGGAAATTGAAGCTTGAAGTGTTTAGGCCTATAGTACCTAATATCACCATAAAGCTCTTTTAGATAATTTAATTCTCTTCAATTTGAGTTGTCCTGGAGCCCTGTACGATGATTTGTCGCTGATTATCAACGAAAAAAGCAAAAAAAATAAATCATTTTTGATTTTGGCAATCGATTACTCGGGAAACAATGATCGTACAGAAAATCCAAGCAGGATTTTAAAAACTTCAAAATATTCTCTACAAGTCGTAGTGAACATTTTGTGTTTAATTATTTTATTTATGATTTCATATATTGCTTCTTCCGTTTAAGGAAAATAGAAATGATAAAACAGAATAATTTAATTTAGGGAATATTTTTTCACGATATTTGGTGCAAACTAAATTTAAAGAGGTATAGAATCCAGTGGCACAATCAAATTTTAAATAGTAAAATCGTTATAAAATAATAATAAGTAGGCTTCGATGACTTCAAATGTCACGTGATGTAATAAATGCCATTTTTTTTTAGTTTTTACAAAAAATGTTTGTATAAATAATACATGTGTGTATAATACAAATAGTGTTCCGAATTTTCTTTTTTAAGGAAAACTGGAAAACAGAAAAACAAATAATGTTTTAAATTTACTTGCGATATATCAAAATGTTCGTGTTGTTGTGTTTTAATTGTGAAGATATTACTTTTATTAGTAGTATAGTTTGACATTTCTGTGCGTAACTGGGGTGCAGGGTTGGGAAATCCATTAAGTCGTATCGCTGTTTGGCTTGTTTCGTGAGACTACTATAATAGCCATTTTAAAGATACAAATATAGTATATGCTTCAATCCACCTTTTACTTGCAACAAAATGAGGTTCTAGTTGATTTATATTTAGTGTTATTACCAACTTTCTTAGTGACGCTACTGACTTTACACGCAAATGTCAAATTGTAATTATTAGTATAAATTGTGCTATTAAAGGTAAATCGCAAGAGCTATATAGATGATCCCAATATACCTGCCTAGAAATATGTATCATGATTTTTGAAAATGTCTGGAAAACTTTGTTCTACAAGAATAAACAATTTTATAGTATCTAAACAAATCGTTGCGAAATCAATTCTGTGAATATTGTACATATTCTTACTACTTATGATGTTTGTTTATTTGTATAATAGAAAACGACCTTCACTTGAAACTGTTGTCGACCTACGTTATTTTTTATTTGTTGATTAAATGAAGAAATATCTATATTAGCATGACAGAAGTTATTATTATTTAAATAGTTCGGAATAATAATGGCAAGGAAATACGTTCTTTCAACATGTGCATTATACATAATTTTGTTTAGAATGGAATGTAAAAATTAAATGATATTATCATTTCTTTTTTACTTCCAAACATCTCCTTTCATATGTTTTTGTAGATACAAATTTTATTACGCAGGGTGTCCCAGAAAGGTTGGGAGTATCCTTGATCCCAGGCTCCTGAAATAAAAATTATATAATTTAACAACCACTATAAAATATAGTGCTCTTAATGTCGTACCGCTAGGCAATATTTTTTCACAGGTTTAAAACGGCGTGAATTGACTTCTTAGCCGGTATATATCCTGGTTTATTGGTGTATAATATATTATTTAAATATACATTTTTTTTTTGGAATCTTCACCTCCACCACCTTGTAACTTTTTAATACGTACCTACACCTATGGTTACCTACTATGAAGTTATGGTGTGGTACGATGGGTTTTCAGGTTCGTATGCCGTGGTCTGCATATCTACTTTGTAATCACCAGTACATAATTATATTGTACTTCCTTAGCGTTCCTGATCTGCGCTTGTTGTTCTCAGGCTAAGCTATGTGGTGGCGGAATCGCTAGCAGAACCCCTAGAGCCGCCCTGATGTTTATTTCGGTTTTTATTGGTAACAAAGAGAAAATAATATAATATTAAAAAATAACGCTTTGATAAGTTAACAATATTTTCATAAAAGTTAGCGTAACCTTAATGAATGCAAACTACAAGAGAAAAATGCGAGTGTCAGAAAAGAATATTAGACAAAATTTGTGTCTTTTGATGAATTAAATTAAATATGTGGTTTGACACATATTTGTGGTATTCACTGTATAATTTTTGTATCGGGCTCGATTATAAAGGCAATAAGGTGTGAAAATTTTAATTTTCCCCTTTCTAAAGCAACTGCTATAAATCACCGCGTCGTAGTAAATTTTCCCAATCGAGGATGAAGCGCCATGCATCTACATGATTTATTTCTTCTTACAGGTGGAATCTAAGTGGGCGATGAGTTAAATCGAAAATGACGGAAGTAGCGAGCCTGTTGCCGTCCGACCATCGCCTCACATCTGTCCGACATTACGAAGCGGCGCCTCCAGCAGGATTGGAATTGGTGAGTTAAGATGCCTACGTCCAGTAGCTGGACCAAACCTTTAACCCGTGAACAGGGGTTAAATATAGATTAACTATAGATTATAGATTAAATATAGGTTCCATATAGATTTATAGACTTATTAATTCAGTTTCGTATTTCGTATTTAATTTTTTACTACATTTTTGTATTCACTAAACGCTTATTTTGTTTTAATTAACCTCTTATTAGGATATTTAAGATGGTTCGCTAGTAAGATTCACCAATAAAACTTCAATAGTTTTCCCCTTTTTGTTGATAGAGATATAAAAAAATCAACTAAAAATTGGAGGAGATTCAAAAATCTATATTTGAAAATTATTTTGAAATATACAGGATGAGGTATATTAGCGTGGTGCTCAAGAAATAAATCATGTTCAAGTATCAAGTGGAACTGTGTATATAGAATGATTCATTAATAATTGTACATATCTTAACGGAATATTACTGACGAACTGAATCGTGACATCTGAACTAAATGTCTTAATCGAATATTGCCCCTTTTCTTTCTAAAAGGGACAGTCAAATAAATATTTTCGATTTTTGGTTAAATTTTAAATATCTGTGGAGGGATTCTCTTGAAAATTTCATACTCGTGATTTTTAAGATGACATATATGACCGTTTTGCAATATTCAGTTCACTTTTTGTAATTTGACGTCAGCAATTTTTCCTGAAGATGTGTACCATTATTAATGAATGTATAATTATAGTTTTACATATTTGAATTTGTTGAAAAATTATGCTCATTATTTTGTTTGTCTTTTTGTAATATTTGTAATAATTTTCAAATGGTAACAGTGACAACTAACAGATTTAGCCAAACGCTGTGAGAGACCTATTATTTTATACAAGATGATTTCTATAAACATGCCATTCAAACTATATTTTCTCGAATTTTTTAAATGTAGTACCCTTACTTAATTACATCTAGCCTAGTTTTGTTATTTCAATGAATAATAATTCAAGGAATTTCGAAAAATAGAACAATTTATGAAATATATCTAACTAATGTATATATTATTTATACCATACTCGGAATTTTAAAGCGAATTTAATTATGTAAAAATATACAGAACAGTACAGTGTTCAATTTATAATAATTTACTTTTTGACCACTACGTTTTTATATAAAACCTGGTATATTTGAATAAAATTTTAAAATACATATAACGGCTTTGAATCCCTCCAATCTATATATTTGTACCCCAATTAAGCAATTGAATTTTTGCTTGTAACTTTCGTTTAAATGAATGATTGTTGATGATTGAGAGTTTGTGATGTTTATGGTTAAATTTATAAAGTACGGAGTGTAACTGATTCACAGGAAAAACGCTTCTACTAATGTATGTAAAAATATTTTTAGTTCACTATAAAATAATATATGAACAGAGAGCGGACAATTTGTGACTTTAACCTTGAACATAGATATGTCATTCATAAACCTAGATACATTACCCATGGCGCAGTGGCGTGTCGGGTATGCATCGGAAATTTACGTGATAATTCACGAAAATTTCACGGTACATACATTTTTAGGCGTTGTAAAATATTTAGAAAATCAGAAATTGTATAATACATATTTATTAAATTAAGGTCGGTTAAAAATAGTGTCGTTCTTTTAATTGGAAATTAGGAGTCAATGTAACGAATAGCCTCAGGCGACGCACATGATACAATAGTCCAACTCACGCTCCATTCATAACAGGGCTGCAGTTTGAATTCTGACCAATAGGAATTCGATAAACGCAACCGATGTCGATGGATGGACTAGAGATGGGCGCTAGTGTCATTTCATTTCTTTAGAACTAAATTAACTTAATTATTTTCTCGTTATTTAACCTGTTCACATGATTTATGGATTTTAAATAAAGGGTACAAATCTTCGCGAGGATAATACGATATATTTGCTATACATAATAATTATATTTTGCATAGTTTATACACAATACATTTTTGAACGCGTACACATCTCTACCAAAATTTGACCTATTCTTCAGGTTAAAGTCACACATTGTCCGCTCTCTATATATGAAATATAAAAGGAAAAACTATTAATTTTCTACATTAATGATAATTTCATATTCAGATGTGCAGCTGAAGAGAAAACCTTGCAAATATGGAAAGAAAGCTAATTTTAGATTTACAGGATATTTTTTCCTTTCTTTTGTGTGCTATTAGGTAATGATCATGTTACGAACAAGATGCTACTGATTTTAAATCTGTTTTCTCTTTACCTTTATTACATAGAATAACAACAGTATCTAAGTTCTGTATAGCATATTTTACGTTTTCTATTAAAATAACTTGTGTTGAATATTATCATTTATCATAACCCAACAGTATTTATAAAATGGACGAGAAAATTTAATCTGTTTCCGAATACACCTTCCCAAGAACAAGGTGCTTGAGGAATTTATAATTAAATTATGAAGCATTTTAAGAAAAAATAGGAATAATCCAATGTTTTTATTTATTAAAAGAAAATTCTTCGCCAAAGCGTGACACTTCAAATAACGTAAAAATCAAATTACAAATTAGTGTCAAAAAGGATTGTCAAATAGTTCCGTAACTTAGCAAGTGATCAAAGCACTATGAAATATTTTCAGTGTAATAAAGACATAATTAGCTAATTTTATATGTATTATTAAGAATATTAATGTTTCATTGGTCAGTAAAGCAGTAAAAAGTTATTAAACTATTTGATCCTAGATGCATGTTACTAACACCACATAATATTTATTATTCAGACAATTTTCAACGTTTCGCACATAAAAAGTACCTCTACAAAATAAACAAAAAAAAATGACCTTTAACAATATGACTTTTTCAACCACAGGTCAACCATTTTAATAAAACCATACAAGTTTCAACCATTTTAATAAATGCAAATTTGTATATAACATATCAATTTTCAAGTACTTATGATCCATTGCTTATAATACACCCTGTATTAGAGTTCAGTGCTTTCCTTATATAAATACTTATGAAAATTATATGAAGCACCTATATTGTCTATTTAAATTTATTCCCTGTTTTAAATTTGATGTTTATCACGATTTTCAAATATCGACGTTCGCAAATAAGAACATCGTATCTCAATTTTTAGTAAAAATTAGTAAAGATTACTTTTCTATATAAGAGTGCCTTCTTTTTCAGCTAAAACCATGTATTCCAATTTATTTTGAAAAATATATTCAGTTTTTGAAAAAGTATTTTTATCGTATCTATTTTGTATAGAAATTTAACCTAAATATTATCGTAACAACAGTTACAATTTTGCTTATACAGTTTAAAATAAACATATTAATCGTATGTAGAGTTGCTCCTGGATTATAGCAAACATGCTTTTTAAAGAACATCGTATTTTTATATACGATTATATTGAAGGTGTAACAATTATTACACCGTTTTATTGCAAGTGAACATAAGATGTTAATACTTTTTTGAGNTTATAAAGTTAAAATTTTTCGAATTTTTAAAATCGCTCCAAAAATTATTAAAAAAAAGAAAATTAATATTATAACGATTCTATATGATAGTTAAAGAGTCCAAGTATGTGTAAAAAAATCAGCGCCAATTAAAATGCCTAACTTTAACCCCAGCACTGACGCAAAAAAATAACGACATTTCGCGCTGAAATTTAGTAACAAATTGTCTCATACCAAAACTATCAGACCGATTTCGATCGGGTTTTGGAATTTCGTTTTGTAATCCTTTAAAGTACTTACATGTACATTTATAGTAGAATTGGACAATTTCTTACCTATCAGTTGAACGCTTCAAAATTACCTCGATTTTCATCACTTTCTTACGCTGTTTTGGCTTTCTAGCAACAAAAATATTGAATACGCAGGTCTCAAAACAATTGTGTCTTATAGCAAATTTCATAACAAACAATTTCAGCAGTAATAGTTTTTTCTGTAAACTGCATATTTAAGAAGTTATATTGGAAAATGTTAGGAAAAACACGTGATTTTTGAGTATTTTTGCAGTTTTTAATTTTTTCTGCAAATAGCACAACTTTTTTTCTTGGCGCAACCTTATATTTTCATTGTTTATATTAATTTCGACCGATTTTTACTAATATTTAATTTACGTCAAGCAACAGCCATATCTCGAAGGTTTTGAGCTTAATTCTCTTGGACTATTATTGAAGAACGAGATGACAAGAATATATGTTTTTTTACTAAACGATTGAATTCTGATATGCAAAAATATTAATTTGCCGCAACTTTTACATATCAATGACCTTTCAACGACGTTTTAGATGTGGTCGGATGCTTTGTATGTATGTATAAACAGATAATCCCTTCCTACACATACATTATTTCATTTTGAAGAATAATACAATTTGCATAAAGTACTGTTATATATTTTTAATCTATTTTAACAGCTAAGGTTTTGAGAAGAATTTTACGTTTGATGGTTGTTTCAGAAAATTGCACATTTCAAAAAATTGTCACTAACACTTAAGCACGTTGCGCTCAAATGACAATATCACGAGAACTAAATGAGAGGTCAACAATCCAAGCACATGTCACTAAATACCTTCATTAGCGCGTAATTCAAAGAGTTCAGTTAATTTCTGAACAGACCTTGTATAGACAGAGGGTGTAGATGTGATAAGATGAAAATATTTTAGTAATTTTCAAGACCAAAAATTTTGTAGGGAATCAAAAGTCTAGAAATAGCCTTTAGAATCTACTTCCTTTTTGTTTTTGGTGTTTTCTTTTTCTTTTTTAACACAGTAAAACACAAACCAGATGATATGATAGACCAGACCAGAACTATGACACAAATTAGTTCTGCATGACCACAAACAAGTCTCTTAGTTTCGTAACTTAAATTAGATCAAATTAATAATCTTCTGTTTTCCATCAGAACCAAACAGTATTCTCTTCTTTACTTTATTGCAGGTGGTGACAATAACATGACCCATGAAAATTTAACTTTGATATTTGAGTGAAGCGAGTCCCAAAAAATATTGAAAATATTGAAGCTGAAGTTAAATTTGGTGAATTTCTTGTAGATATAACCAGGAAAGATTTATATTTGAATTGACCAGTCTATCAAAAAAATAAAGTTGCCGGAAAGAAGCTACCATTTTCTTTAACTTTAAGTAACCTTAACTTCATGTCAATCAGCCTATTTTGTTTCAAGAAATTTAGTTTTCAAATATGTGTTTAATTTAATTGCTTCCAGTCACTTTGACTTTCGAGTATACCCAACCCAACCTAACTGTATTATTTGCTTTCTGACGTGACTGAAGTGTTGCAGGCTACATGCCCCAACTAGCATTTACTTACACCAACAGTATCTTTTCAATAGCTCTAATCATTCAAAAAAATATATTGTACCATTGTTGTTCTAACTTCACCTGTGATAAAGACCAACAAATAAAAAACAGCTACTACAGAAAGATCTTTTTGTTTCCACATTTTAATTTACCATTAGGATTGTTTGATCAGGTTTTCTTTCGAATAGAATTATAAATATTAATAGATCAAAATTATATATAAAAAATATAAAAAGAATCATATTTTGAACTAATTTAATACCTTGTATAATAAAGTAAAAAGTTTCTGTGTCCAAAAGTACATTTTAGTTTTTTGCTCACCGTGCATTTTGATTACATTCACGCCATACAAACATGGCAATGACACTGATCAAAACAAAACCGAATCGTGCCTGGCGTTGGCAGGTTGAAAGGTTGCCACTCCTAGAACTGACCTTTACCCATCGTGGCATAATAAACATGGCATTAGTTAAATGAATATAGTAAGTTGTTTTTTTCTAAAGAAGTATTCGTAGAAAATTTGCAATAATTAATGCTATGAAATAAATAGCAAATCGTGCTCATTTCGTTCATGACCAGAATCATATACCGAATTATTAATATAGCAATTATGTTTTTTTATTATAATATATTGCATATTACTCTACGCACTTTAAAAGAATGTAGAATTATCGGCAAGTACCGGACTTAACCATTTACGGTAGTTAAGTATCTATTTAAATATTTTCCACAGCTATTACAATAAGTTGTATGACCTTGTTTATCTAATTTCTAAATATATTCCCTGGATACGAGTGAATATGAAAATCTTTCTTTTGAATCGATTTTTAAATAAATAGTCGAATTATAATGCTTTTTACCTACGACCACTAATGTAAATACTTAAAAACACACCGTCTGCGATCAATGTAAGATTCCTATTACGTACGGTAAAATAATCGTAGTTTTCCTAGCAACTGTTTAGCAACGGCCAATACAATACTGTTTGTATTGACCGTTGCTAAACGGTCGCTAGGAAAACTACGATTTTTTTACCAAGCTGTGCGATTTTTTTTACCGTACGACGTAATAGGTATCTTGCATTGATCGCAGACGGTGTGTTTTTAAGTATTTACAGTGGTGGTCGTAGGTAAAGTATAGTACGTAATAGGTGGTATAATGCAATTACGCACTCATAGAACTTTTCCATTCGTGCGTAATAGTATATTACGTAATAAGTGTTGTAAAAAGCATTTTACGCACGAATGGAAAAGTTACGCACGACGCCGCGTAGCGACGAGTGTGTAAATCTATGATTGCGTAATTGCATTACACCACGTATTACGTACTATACTTTACCTACGACCACTATTGTAAATACTTAAAAACACACCGTCTGCGATCAATGCAAGATTCCTATTACGTCGTACGGTAAAAAAATCGCACAGCTTGGTAAAAAATCGTACAGTTTTCCTAGCAACCGCCTAACGACGGTCAATACAAACAGTACCTATTGTATTGACCGTTGCTAGGCGGTTGCTAGGAAAACTGTGCGATTTTTTTACCGTCCGTAATAGGAATTTTACATTGATCGCAGACGGTGTGTTTTTAAGTATTTACAGTAGTGGTCGTAGGTAAAATGCTTTTTACAACACTTATTACGTAATATACTATTAAAATGCACTTTGAATCTTTTCTAGGCCGCCAGTTGATACGTTTTTAAATCAACCTACATTCTGCGAAGTTAGAATGGAAAATAATTTACCAAAACAGATAATTATTTTTGTATTTCTAAAACACGTACGTAATAAAAAAATAAATAAAAATACTTACTAATCTGATTGGTACGAAATATTTTCATAAAGTAGTTTCAAGTTTTTACAAATAATTATATGCGTGTTATTATTTCTTTAAAGCAGCGTATTTATTTAATTTGTAAATCTCAGTGTTAACGACCCCCCGACATTGACCTATATAGTTTAGTTGAACTGCTATCACTACGTAAGGTAGTAAAGACGAATTTACGAAAGTTAAAACAGATAATAATAATATTTAAAAAAATGTATATGAAATACGAAATGTTTCTACTTTTTTCTTAGCTACTTAAGCAGCTAATCGGTGCAAGGTGCATGACATACTAAATTAATCGAAAGTGTACAAAACAGCAACAAAATTAAACAGTGAACTGTTTAAATTTAAGTAGAATTCGATCTTGTTCCGAACGCTTAAAAAGGCAACGGAGTTAGCCTCCGCTTTGCCTCTGAAAAGTCACTACTACTAGTTGAATTCACACCTGGCATGATAGAACGGGATGATGAAAGGTTAAAAAATGCTTATTAATATATGTACCTACTTTCCTTTAAATTAGATGTGACAACAATGCATACCGCAGTTCCCAAATACGTATGCACTGAAGCTAAAGCGCGCTGTTGTTTGAGGTCACATTAGCTTGTTCAGCGGCGGGGTATGAAACTACTAACAAAAAAATGTTAAGAAAAATGTTTGCTCTTTGCCTAAGTCTTATTGGCAAGTTTGATTATCACAATCAGGAAATCAGTACATGATCTCTTCTATTTTTACTGTTTCTGAAAAAAAATCTAAATTGGGGAAAAATGAAACAGTTTTTAAAAACATCACATTCATCGTAATATCTCTGAAGATTCTTGATGTAGATTGAAGAAACTTGGGCGAATGCTTTAACTGATTAAGTTTTGAGGTTCTTGATGACAGTGCCTTCCAGTTATCTCCGCCACTGATCGACAGATTTGTGTATTAGTTCAGTTAATTTTTATTTTAATCAGATAATTAGTGAAAGTTTAATTAATCTAGACTAGACCAAACTTCTTCAGAGACATTTAAAAAATTGTATTAATTTTTTTAAACTTCAGCGCCCTGTATTTCCAAAATCGATGGCATTTGACCCTTGGTTCATTAAAGGCTTTTTCGTTTATAATCCAACGAACAACTGTTCCAAACTTCAAATCAGTACATAATTATTCTTTCTATAGATTTCCATACGCAAAAAATAACAGCTTTAATGTTGTATAAGCAAGACAATCATATGAAAACCATTCTTTATAATATAAACTTGAAATTTGTAATTAATTATTTTGGATAGAGCTTAATTTAAAGAATAGATCTATAACTTTCCTTTCAACTATTGTTACTGTTACTTATAACTCGTCATTACGAAAACATTTCAAACTAGTAATTTGGTTGATTTTTTGTGCTTTGTTTGGTATCTATCTTTGAGAAAGAGAATGCAAAAAGACAATATAAATAAGCGGTAACTGTTTATTACTTACACACATGCAGTCGTGTAGGTATACAGACCATGTTTGGAGATATTCAATTATTATTTATACACGAGTAGTATACAAAATAAATGTTTAAACATACAGTCGGCATAGTTTAAAAATTCTCGCTTTAAATCGATATATAAGATTTAAATAAAAATTATAATACGATTACAGTACGTATTAATTTTTGTATAGATTCACTGAACATTGTATAATAGTTACTTATTTATTGTATAGGTATTTTAAGTAGCGTTTAATATTCTTAAATGGATAAACGGCAATTAAAACATGAATGCAATACAACGTCTTATCCATATCACACCACAATCGTATTTGTGGAGTCAGAATTATTAGAATTTATTTAAAAAATATTCACACGACTTGATATTTCTTTCTAGTACTCAATGAAACGTGGTAGGTTTTATTATAACCACTGGTATGATGTTTATTATTAATTATTTAATTTGATTTATTGTAGGTTTATTATTTTTTCATTATTCTATTGGTGAAATAAAGTTACTTTATTCCACTAGTGGATAAAGTATCTCTTTAGACGGTTCATGTGTGAATAAAAATCCGATTATAAGGTGATTGTGGAGAAATTATAGTTAATTGATCAGTACCTACTGGTAGACATTCAATATTCAATAATGTTTATAAACTTTGATATTTGCTAAAAGATGCAAACCCAATCAAAATAAGTGTTACTTTTAACAATCTTCTCTATATTTTAGCCAAAAAAAAACAACAAATGTATGTACATGTATTTCCTTAAATTATTACATGCCTACAATCTAGATAAGGCAAATCATATGACATTATAATTTGCTTTGATTCCGAAATTACTATTAATCAGAGACATATCATTACCAACGCTTATTGTTAAGCAATCGCACTTATTCTTAAGTCAGTTCTACATATGAACAGTTAATTGGTAAATTATCCCATTAATTAATACAACCTTAACGTTTCAAGGTTCCAGTTGCATCGAAAATTACCTCCGGTGCAATTTATCGAGCGGATATGTTTTTTATAGTGGTTATTACAGTAACAAGTTACTTGTTATTATTGTTATTGTTGCTGAAATATAGCGTGACCCATTTAACGTGTTATCAATCAAGTGTTATAGTTATAAGTAACTTGTTTTATGGTATGGTTGACATCTAGATAAAAGATGTCTAATTAATATTTGCATTTGAATAAACTTGACGTGAAATACAAAAAAATATATTTATGAAGTATGAACAAAGTACTCGTACAATGTTAGTATTTTTTGCTTTTACTGCATTTTATATTGCAAGCTAGAATATGTTTAACTCAATGAAAGGTCGTCTATTATTTTTATAACTGACATGAATATAATAGGCATGAAGTAAAAAATAAGAAACGACTTTATATTCAATTTTCAAATAGACTTAAGACTGCTATAGATAGAAGCTATAAAAAATAGTACACCTGACAATGTTAATATTAATCTATATTTATACCATGTTTCAAGTTGGTTTGTTTATGCCACAGTCGGGAAATAAATAAAATAGGCACCTTCTATGAAAATTTAGTTTTTTTTATAATTGCATAAATTTTTAATCTATAACCGACAACAACTAACATTAGTAAAAAAAATTCTTTAATGATAAAAATTAATTATAGATGTTTAAAATCACATAAAAATTTAAACTTTGTCAAGATGTGCAAGTGATCAAGAAGGCACTGTGATGTCATTTAGTGCGCCCGAGAACACAACCTGCTCTTCGGCCGTTTGCAGTTTACAATTTCCATACCAACTAGACGGAACTTATCTAAAGAAACGCAATCGTTGGGAGACTTGAAGCAAAGTGAATTTGGCTGTCTCTAGAACCTAGTTACTTACTATGTTCATGCTGTCTTTTCGATTCTCGACCGTATTAAATGACGTCACGAATTTAACCGTCAATTTAAAACATTTATTTTACGTGACTAACTTTAACAATGATTTACTAACACCTTCTAAGAGATTTCTAATATTTTCATTCTAGATTATTTCTAGACATTAAAAAATATATATAAATAACTTGCCCATTATAAATGTCTAGAGTAGAGAATTTTAATAATTAATTTAATAATTTATTAAATATTTTTTTTACCACAATCACCCGTCCGTCAATAATTTTAAATGTGAAGAATATTTAACGTAACTTTTATTTGACACGCTTTTTAATATTACTTATATTACCAAAGCTATGGGAGATTGAATCTTAAATGGGATACTCTGGATAGTTAAACAAAAGCACTAAGTTATTATAACTTTTAATGAAATTATACTTAAGTTTAGTAGTATATGCAGTATTGCAATTTAGTAACATGCTCATTAGGGAAGATTAAGCGTGCTAAATGTAGTTGAAAGTTGGATGGATGTATTACTGGTTGCCAGCCTTCCGATATTAAAGATCAATATGTGGTAAGTGCCTAACGATTCATGTAGAATAAACAAAATAAATTCACTATTTGACACATATGACCGTCATAATTCCAATAATTTTTATATTGAGATCAAATAGTTTGCTATATGTAAGCAACTATGAAGGTGAGATTACAGATAGCATTTTTCTTAATTTCAAGAACGATCGAGGAACGAACTAAAACACTTATAGTTTCTGACATTTAAGATATACCTTATAAAAATTTTGTACTTCATGCAGTATACTTTCTAACGATTTATTGTATAATTTTATACAATGTTCCTATGTCTGGAAGTGTAGATATGTACCTATGCATTGTAATCATTGTGTCCATTTTAGTCCTACATTATTTCAATGTAACAACAGGATTTCGTCCTTTGACTAATCCGTTAAATTTAATGTTAGACAATCTTTTAGTGATTGAGTCTTATTTATTCCATGAAGAGTTTTAAAAAAGTTTTGCCGATTTCGTGGGTTATGAGAAGTGTCATTTTCCATTTCACAGGACATTTAAAAAATTTAACCTATTGCAGAAACTATCATTAAATCAGTAATTTAAAATTAAAAAACTTTTCCTTCGTAAAAATATACATGAGTCATTTTTCTGATGTGACAAGTGAATAAATGAACTTTTACAATTTTGTGAATAAAATTACAGTGATATTTCATGATATTATTATCAATCAACTCGAACCGTTCTCTTCCCTAAAATATTATTGAAAAACTTATTAAAAAAATGTCTTGCCCGAAATTCATTAGTTCAGAAATCGAGGAAAATTAGACAAAAAGTCAAATGTTTTATTTTTGTTATTGCTTGCAATATGCGATATGAAAAAATATGTTACCGAAGTTAAAAGTTGAGCATGGCTTTTATCACAGGTTTATGTACTTTCATAAAAGAGTAGAGAAATGTACACGGTGAAAATATCAATTCAGAAACTTCAAAAGTCTGTTGGTCTTCAGTGGAGTATGGTGTATATCAAAAATTAATTAATTTTCTGAAGTGGTTTGAGAGGCATAGCTAAAATAAATTTAATGAAAATTAAAAAAATCATCCTGTATATCCACAAAGTTTGACCTATGACTTTACCATTACACTATGTGTATACGATTCGTCATGATTAAATATTTGTAAAATGTTCACTCTCAAGCAAAAATTTGAAGATTATAATTAAGTAATAGAATGCTTTGGAGATCATGTTTAGGCATTTTTACTCTATTTTAAAGGTATTTCAAATTAATTATAAAATATATACAGGGTGTATCACGAAGAGGGCCCAGTAGGATTATCTCAAAAAGTAGTCAAAATTGAAATCTGAAAATTTGTATACAGGCGTTTATCAAAAAGATCTATTCAATGAAAATAGTGTCAACTTTCTCGCACTTCCGGTTATACCGGAAGTCATCTTGAACTCTGGTATTTCAAATGGAACACCCTGTATATTTTTGCATTTTTTAGTTCCACGGTAAAATCTAGACTAATTTCATATAAAGTACTATAGGCCAAAATGTGACAGTTTTATTATCAATTTACGAAAAAAATTGAGGGATGCAAGTAATTCTTGAAAACAGAATATCTCCGACATTTAGCTTTATTTATTAATGAAATTTGACATGGATAATTTAAAAGCAATGGAATTCAACCAGTTTATGTCAAATTTGCAAAAATTCATACAGAGTGTTTAAAAACGTGTGGCCAATATTGTGACGTTGAACTTGAATTTACTCAAATATTTCAAATGATACATCCTGTATATTATTACATTAATGGATGCACAATTAAATTTACTTTAAAATTACATTTTTCTGTGTTGAAATCAATAATTTCTAATTTACACAAGACCTGTTAACTTTTGATATAGAGAACTATAGTATCATTATAAAGTAAATTTAATTCTGCATCCATTAATGTAATAATATACAGGGTGTACCATTTGAAATTTTTGAGTTGATTTGAAATAACAGAGCTGATATTAACTTCCGGTATAACTTCCTGTTTGATAAACCCCTGTATACAAATTTTCAGATTTCAATTCTGACTACTTTTTGTATAATCCTGGGCCCTCTTCGTGATACACCCTGTATGTTTTTGTGTTAATTATATTTAATTAGACATCATTATTATTAGCGTAGTATACTTCAATACTAATTCGGGCATATAGTCCATAGAGTAGTTCTTTCCCGCAATATCAGCAGTTGGGAGTCTTGTCTGAGGAGTTGAAGATTATTATTATTTTTTAAATTAACTTAATATCTTTCTTATCTCGCATCGAGAGCTAATATTATAACATATGTTTTATTATATCAAACTATCCATTAAAGCTCTGATAGGTACAGGTGTGTATTCGTCAACATCACGCATAGCTAAAGCGAAACAGTGCTCGTCTATTTCCACACCTTTCATTTTATTTTCTTTTTTCTTAAACCCCTCTTTCACGCGGTGCAATCTACTACGCCCATGTGTGGGATGCAAGACGCCACCGCAATGAGTCTTGATCCTCATAAACTTGTATTGTTCCACATTCCGCATACTCACTTTTATATCGCATTTAGACGCATGTTAACATTTATCCGAGACCATTGTTGCGTTATTTGCATGTGTGGGTACCGTAAATCACCACAGAATCCTTATATTCTGGCAAAAAGGCGATCTGGAACGCGGGCGCGGTTTATCGGAATGTGAACTACAAGTGTTACATTCTGTTCGTATTAGCACAGTTGATCGATCGATAGACTAATCTTGGATAAATGTAAATTCTGGGGATTATAAATATTTGAATAATTGATTTGAGTTTATGATGAGTAAAAGTTGGGGATTTTATTCTAAACGTACGGTACAATTTACTCATTTAGGATAAAAGTGTTGTAGATATCCCAGCCAAGTATATTCTCTAGGGCTCTGTGCCTTATAATTAAATCTCCACGAAGTTTTCTGTTTATGAACGTTATAAATTGGCATCTCTATTTGCATTTTTCCCAACATGAGACAGGCGGCTCAGCAATGGATGGACTTGAGTTCCTGAGTATGTTATGGTGCCTCAAGAGGTTGTTACACTACACAGAACTCGCGAAATCTAATTTTTCTGTTTTTTTATGGCAACACCGAGATCGTTGTAAGGAGTAGCTTATTACAATAAGTATTTTCAAGACAATATTGAAGTAGAGGATTGTTATCACCTACGAGGTTGTGACAATTAAGTAATGAGACTGATCCCATAAAAACCGTATATTTAGAAATTATTCTACAACTCTGCCATCCCCTTCAAAGTAGTCCCCTTGGGCAGCTATACAACGATTCCAGCGCGTTTTCCACGCTTCGTAACATTTCTGGAACGCTTCGACTGGGATGTCCGCGAGTACCCTCGTTATGGTCTCTTGGATGTCCGTAACCGACTCAAAATGGGTTCCTTTGACCACCGATTTTGTACTAGGGAACAGAAAAAAGTCACAGGGTGACATATCAGGCGAATAAGGCGGCTGTTGCAACACGGTGATCCCTTTAGAGGCCAAATACTGGGACACGCTGAGGGCAGTGTGGTACGGCACGTTGTCGTGATGAAGGATCCAGTTGTTTGCGATGTCTGGGCGTACCCTGTTGATTCGTTTTCGCAATCTTTCGAATACTTCGCGATAGTAGACTTGATTTACGGTTTGCCCCGGTGGAACAAATTCTTTGTGGACGATCCCACGGCTATCAAAAAAGGTAATGATCATTGTTTTCACCTTCGACTTGCTCATGCGAGCTTTTTTCGGACGGGGGAAGTGCGGAGACAACCATTGTGAGCTTTGGCGTTTGGTTTCCGGGTCGTATTGGAAAAAACAGCTCTCATCGTCTGTAATAACTCGATCAAGCAGCGTGGGATTGTTTTCCACTTGCTCCAAACAGTCTTCTGCGACGGTCATTCGATGTCACTTTTGCTCCTCAGAAAGGTTCTTTGGAACCATCTTCGCACACAACTTTTTCATCCCTAAATCGTCGGCTAAAATTTGTATGACTGTTTCACGGTTCATACCCAGTTCCGAGGCTAAAATTCGAACTGTTAAACGCCGATCTTCACGGATTCGGGCGCACACTCGCTGCACATTCGGGTCAGTCCGCACCTCGACTGGTCTCCCGCTCCGCGCCTGGTCTTCCACGCTTTCACGCCCCTCCTTAAACTCTTTATGCCATCGAAACACCTGGGCACGTCTGAGAGCACTATCACCATGCACTTTTACGATTTTAGCGTACGTTTCCGAAGTTGTTTCGCCCAATCTGGCGCAAAATTTTATCGCGACGCGTTGCTCTAGATTTTGCTTCTCCATTTTCGTGACGAGCACCACCAACACACGTCTACTACATACAACACAGCAGGCCAACTAAACAAGCTAGAGCGATGGTAAAAATATCAAGGGAAAGGGAAGGATGCCGGGAAAGGGGAAAGGGAGTTTCAAGGTCGCAGGTTTACCACAAGCGCGGCAATAATAGTCTTGTTACTTAATTGTCACACTTCGTAGATCAAGGCAGCATCTAATCCTTGTACCATCTTACAAAATTGTTTAGAGTCCATGTGAGGATTAGCTTAGAGCTTTGCATCATCAACGTAGAAATAAACTAGCGAGTTTATATGGCAAGTTAGAAACTAAACACTAAAGACAATACCTGTCCCAAAATAGATCCCTGAGGCACACTACTAAGAACAAGATGTAGAGAAGAATATAAGTTTCTTCACTAAAAGTTATGTTACTGATAAACACCTCGAATCGCGATAGAAGATCCCTATGAACTCCAAAATGATGAAGTTTGTGTAAAACTTGATCGAAATTTATGTTGTTGTACCGTACTAATCGGTTTACTTTCTGTTTCAATAGAATTCCAGTTGAAAGTAACGTACCGTGAGAACAATACTCCGATAAACACGGATAACACATCAGAGACATAAATATCCTCAGACAGGACTTCGTGAGGTACTTTATTGACTTACTTAACGATCTGCGCTACTTTATGTATAAATAGTTGCAATGTTGTCGTAGATAACTAAACCGAACAATGTAATTGTCGTGTATTATCTTCGAGTTATGAAAGCAGTGGAGCTTTCAAGCTTGCAAATGATTGAGACAATGGACTTTTTTAAACAGGAAAAAACAAAAAAAAATGTACAGGGTGATTCCACTTTAAACTTTGAAATTACAGGAACAACTTTCTTATTGAAAAATAATTGAGTGATGTTAGAATAACAATAATTTTTCTTTGGAATATTACATTATTTAATGATTTCAATATGTCATGTACCTATATGTTTTCTTCATTGATAATATTTGGATATATCACTTTTATTTTAGATAATTATTATTAATTAAGAATTTAATTAAGAGGTTAGATATCTTTTGTGTACTACAATGTTTTGTATCAAAGAACATTGTTTGACTGAATTAATATAGGGTAATTTTATTTCCCTTATGTTTTTATTTGATTCTGTGAGAATTTCATTTAATTTTTTTTTATTGACGAATATGTGAATTTTAACTCTTATACAGACATTTTATATAAATGTTGAACAACCATTTAGTAGTTTTTTTATTCATTTTTTTCTTTTAGTATCGCTTTCATTAGGATCATATTTAAACCCAAAAGACCTTGTGCTGACAAAGAAAAATATGTCAATTATTTTTACAAGAAGTGAATGTAAATTGAATTTAATTTGCGGAAGAAATACTAGACACACGAGACATTTTTTTTGCTCAGTTCATAATTAAGCAGTCAAAGTCGAGTAGATATCAGAAAAGATAAAGGATAAAGATTTATGCATACAATTTGATATGAGTAAAGGTAACAAGAACAATACCGTAATTAATAGGAACACTATAGGTTAGTTTCTAAATATGTTCCGACAATAAGTGATAAGTGATTCCTAGATCAGCTAGCTTAAAAAACTAGTGTATCAAATTTTGGAAAAAATAATTATTTTTGCTCACAGGAACCAAAGAAATTCTCATTATGCGTATTTAGGAAGTTTCATTATACGACTTATTTTATAATCTTTTCTGCCTTACCATTTATTTGAAAACGAATTTTTCATAACGTATTCCGTAAATTAATTTTCAAACATCAAAAATAAGTAGAAAAAATCTTTCCAAAATATCTTCTATCTTTTCAATATTCTTATGTTCGTTTATAGCAACACTAAAAAATGATAGGCTAAAACTGAATACAAAATTACTAATTACTCTTTGATATCTAATGTCTAGATATGTAAATAAACAACTCCATAGATAATAAGAAATATACAGGGTGTCCCGAAATTAGGGGGCAATATTTCTATAGGGTGTTCTATGTTCCTAAGGAAGTTATAGACACTTAAAGGGGCCACTCTGATAATGGTTTTTTTCTAAATAAGTCCGAAACAAGTTGAGATATATTTGTGAAATTTGGTAACTAGCTTAACTATTATGTGCTCAATCCGCTACTAAGACGAAATTTACAAATTTTCATCACATACGTTCCAACACTGTGGGGGAGGCAGGTAAAATTTACCATAACTTTTTTATGCTTTGACTTTTTTAACTTTTCACTCAAATGTATGAAATTTCAGAGTTTTTTAGTAAAAAAGGTACTCTTGGTTCACATTGGGAGAATGTTGCATTTTTGTGTAAAATCCGTTTTAAAATAATATTATGTGTTAATCACCGGGAATCGAAATTGCCAATATTTTCTATCGTAGCGGGTTGTGAAAAACAAAAACGCATTTAGCGTCATTTGCATTGACAGTTCAGTTATTTACATTTTGCGAATTGTTATTTTCACAGAAATTTATTATTTTTTTTGTAAATAATTATTTGACAAAAAAAAAACAATTGAAATTATTAAATAGTAATAAAATAAACTAATAAAAATAATTGAAAACTACACTATTTCAATAGCAATTTTTATAGCAAATGCTCAAAAAGATTTCCATTTTGCTGAATATATTTTTTAGTTCGAATTGCCCGCGAAGACCTCAAAACTTCAAAATTATTTTGTCTGATTTGATGCGATGCCAAATGAATAATCTGTTATAGTTATTCAAATTCTACCTATCCGCCTGTCAGGAAAATGATCGTTTAACCAATTTATGATATTATGGGTAAAGTGAGGTGGTGCCCCATCTTGTTGATAGTGTAACGTTAAGCCAATAGTTCTCTTATATTATTTTGCAGAAAGTTTAAGTATCCTTCTGCATTCAGACAAACGGGAAACTGAATTGGTCCAAGTAGCTGGTCTCCTAAAATTCCTGTTCACACATTTATTGCAGATCTATTTTGAAAATTTGTGCGCCGTGGATTTTCATCTGACCAGAAATGGGTATTATGAATATCTGCTAGCTCTATACATTCGTAAAATGTTGCATTTTTGAGTTTTTGGACCCACGTTTATATAAAGAAAAAGTGATCTTTTTCGACGTAGAAAACCCTGTAGAAATATTGCTCCCTAATTTCGGGACACCCTGTATATATCTATCCGAGTATCTATCCAAATAGTAGGTACTGATGAAAAAAAAAAAACACCCACAAACACAATCCGGCTGATTATTAAATTAATAATAATAATAATAATAATAATAATAATAATTGATGACGGCGTCTGCAAACTATATATGTATAGTCTAAATTACATATGACATAAGCATAATACAGTAGCTTCAAAGATTCAGTACGAGAGAAGTCTCCACTGAATCTAGCAGTAGGTAAAACTGTACATACGGGAAGCTTTCATATAGATATTTGTTAATAGGTTCGTTGGCTGTCGAATGTTCCCAAAATATCAAATATCTCAGGTATTTGAAGAATAAAAATATTTATCATGTAATTACAGCTGTTTCTTCAGGTAATTACATTACATTACATTTAGACAGATTTAAACTAAGACGATTTGCAGAACACCATTCTTCATTCACGGTACGGATATCTCACTATAAATTATTAAATCATCTGCGTAAAGCAAACATTCAGCATTAATCATTTATGAATATATTAAATAGTAAGGGGCCCTAAGTTGGTTCATTGAGGCACCCCAGAAGAGGCATGTAGTTTAAAGCCAGTGAATTCAACATACTGTTTTTTGTCCGATAGCTAATAAACTATTTAGTGGTAGTGACAAGCCACATTCAACTAATTTTTTCAACAGTCCATGACCAAGTCGATCAAACGCCTGATTGTGATATTGATTGTCTAATATTTGAGAAATAAATTCAGTAACATTTACAAAATTGGAAGTTGTTTTCCGTGTTGACGAATGGCGAGTGTTGGAGAATATTAGCGAGGATTTCTAGAACTTGGCAAAAATTACAGATATTCGAAAGGGGTCTAAAATTTAAGATATTTGATATCGCCTTTTTATAAATTGGTCAAGTATATCTATATCTGAGGCATTGTGGACGTCTTCAAACAGGACTTGAAGGTTTTAATTGTTCCAGGACGTTAAGGATTTCATTCTCATTTTGTTAAAATGTGTAATGAAATTCTTTTTCCTTAATAAACTGAAAATTCGAATTTATTATCGGTGCGTATCCACGGATAAACCTGTGGATTAATTTCCATAGAAACATGGACTGTTGACAATTTTTATTAAAAATACTGCGATGTATTTTATACACGTGCTTACAGAACTGTTTCTCTTTTACCCGTTTCGCTTTTAAATCAGCCGACTAGGAACAAGAGTCGCACCTTGCTTTCCTAACTCGGTTCCATTTGGCCGTGCCCGTTCCGCTAGGCTCTCGCAACCAACATTGACATTCAGCAAAATTGTATAGGTGTATAATGGTCACGATTTGGATCGTCGCCACCCTAAAAACTCATACACGCAACTTTCGCAATGTTGCACTTGTGCATTGCCTTTCGTCAGTTCGTTGCTCTTAGTAGGGAAGATGAAGTGGATAATGTACAAAATTGAGACGACTTCTGCAGAAAAAATAATAAAATTGGAATGTGCGATATCCATTAAATAACAGGAATCGTTTAATAGGATAGGAATAGGTTGTTATAGGAGCGTATATAGAAATTGACACGCCTAGCCCTCACTCACTAGTTTACGAGTGCTACCAACTGAAATGTAGAATATCAGAAAGATTTAAATTTGTTGAAAGAAAATGTATTGATATTTTCAATTTTTACACAAAAATTACTGTCATGTAGTTTTATGCAGCTAATTCTTTTCAATGATTGTAATTTTTCTTTTTTCTGATGATAATAGCCAAATATAGTAGCAAAGGAAAATAAACGTTTATACTGATTTGCAAAATACTGTTTTTCACGCTCAGGTAATTTGATACCTTTACTGAAAGTGATTACTTACGGATCAGAACGCGGTAAATATCTACTCTAACGTAGAATTTTTAAAATCAATTTTTTAAGGACAAAATTAAAATTACAATTTGAGTAATATAATTCGGGTTTAAAACAACGTTCTCTTCTGATGATGCTATAGTTGCTGCACATTTTGTAATAACATTCTGGGATGCGATATCACTTTCTGTCACCGAAGAATCTCCTAGATAATTTCCATATAAAATCTTGTTTGAAAATTGATTTTTATTTTCCACAGATTCCACAGAAGACGAACGCCAACCACCGTGCCTTTTAACGCCGAAAATATTTATTCCTTAGTTTGCCAGAATAATGACAAAATTCCTTCTGAATTCATGTCCAGTATAAGTTGAAGGACCCGGCAATTTTAAGCATAATTTTACAGGGTCTAATTTTATATTTAAATAGACTTTATCATAAAAAATATTTAAAACTTGTACATGTGTTCTCTGGTAAAAATTCTAGATTTTTTTCATTTCACAACGCCATGTCTCTAAAAATAAAGTAGATGTTGGAAATTAAAGTACCTACGTCATTGAAGAATAAAAATACTACAAAAACTCTTGTGAAAGGTATGTTTTAATCAAACTTATGATTCACCCTGGATACAGGTGTTCCAACACATTTGCCAAACCCTGTATGTTTTTTAAATATTAAGTTTTTTTAGTTTTAATTGAATTTATTCAATATTTTAGCGTGCAAAAAACGTCATAAGCACTGCGGTCATTAACATTTTCGTCTTGCTCTCCAAACATATCCTCAACCAGTAAATAACACTTACTGACTGACTTAATATACCATAATATACACTATCACATTTAAAGTAAAATATACTGTTATGTTTTATTGATTTATAAATTTTGAATATTAGTTTATCGGTACCCCGATACAAAAAAGTATCGAATAAATCCAGTCTGATATGAGATACATTTAAAATAGTCAATACTACGGATATGTACTACTATCATAAACTTAAATAAAGGATGTATATCTATAATATAAGTAATAACATTTGTAAATGATTAAAATTCCACGATAAAACGTCAAAGCTGTCAAAGTTAAAACTAAATTTGAATTTGCATATTCAATAAATTATGTAAATGCACTCATGTGTACAATTATGTTGCACAGAACATTAAAGAATAATGTTATAATGTTAAAAGTCAAAAATAAGTTCTGGCATGAGGACATTTAATCAATATAGTGAAATTTTGACAAGACGTTGACGTTAGATGAAGGTATTTCACATATATTTTCGATTCATTCAATAAAACTGATATGTAAATGAAGTATATTGTACCTGGAGGTAGAATTTATATGTGGAATCAAACCTATATATCGGTGAAAACATTTTTGTAACATATAAGTCTTGACACTTATTGTTCCGTTAAAATCTTGTAAATTTTGTTAGTGTAAACGTGCTTCTAGACTGCAAACTCATATGTAGAGTATGTAACAGACCCTCATCATTCCATATAATGTGTTTAAACTCCTACCAAAGGTCAATTTGTTGTGTAGACTGTAAAATGTTTGTCGGAGCGGAGAGCCAAAAAAACTTTCGTTCGTTTATATCTGAAAAAACGAATAAAGACTGTGTAAAAGGTGTTTAATAGACTGTACTAAAGGCATAAAAAGGACAGACATGCTGAGAATTAGTCCATGCATCAAAATTAAAGTTAATTTTGTAAAAATATGTAACATTTTGACGTAACGTTCAACTTAACCTAGAAAGGTGTACTTAGTGTCAAAAGACGCAGAAAAATGCAAAGAAGCTGAAAATGAAAAGTTCATGGACCCCAAATCCATTCAAAAGTCAGTATTTGTAAAAATAAAATTCCAAAAATATAATTGTTACGTTGCTATAGAAACTGTCTATTGTTTTGCACGTTCTATAAAACCAATATCCGGGCTCGAAGTAGCCAGTCTCTCATGTTTACCTGTAGCAGCAACATCGCAAGTTTTGCTCTTAAAAAACAAGTGCAAGCTGTTATTTTCAACAAATTAGTAAATATTCGTATACTCACGTAGTCACCTTGGTGATCAAATGTCAAAAATATATTTGACAGTCAAAAGTCCGAAAGTACATCAATGTAAGTGACATTTGCCCGAAAATACATTCAGCAGTCTCAACAAACAAGTAATACAACAACAACAAATTGATACGAGGTGAATTTGTAAAAATTTAAAACACAAAAGTGATAAGTGGAATTTAAAAATTATAGTGTAGTGTTGTTTTCACTTGGAAAAGTTCCTGAGACAGCACGAGGGATACTTCGGCAGTTTCCGCTGTAATACGAGGAATCAACGAGGGAACAGCGCGACTACATGCAGCAGATTCCGCAGCACAGCATAGTTACATGCTGAAGAAAATAGTTCACTGTAAGTGTCGACACGTAATAAGCAAATTTACAAATTCAATTAAACAAAGCGCTATATAAATTTCAGATCAAAATTTCAATTGAACTACAGACAGTAGAAATACACTCATGCACTGTTGTAGTACAAATCTAAAGGGGGAATTTGTTATTTAATTAATAATTTAGGATAAGCATTACAACAATCATTGTATATTGTGACAAAACCATAACCTGCCAAATTCTGTCAATATATTGAAATTTGTTAAATTAATACATCTTTTATTTAAGAAATTACAATAAAATTTATAACAGATTCAAATTAAAATTCAAAATAAAATCAAAATAATAAAATAGAACATATAGGAACCCACACCCAATTGAAAGAGTCTCATAAACAAATAACAACAATTTTCATAATAATACATAAACATAATGTCAATATAATTATTTTAAGTTCATTCACGGACTGGTTTCAAAGAATTGAGGGAAGATATTTTACCATATCGATCAAGAAATTTGCACTATTTAGAAGGCGACTTTTCAATTTCATCTTCGACAATTTTATATGATAAACAGAATTCGTCAAGATTTTAAAAAAACTTAGTATTTCAGAAAATGTAGTTTGATATTCAGAAAATATCTTTTGTATAAACAGAAAATTTGTTAATAATAATGACAGTTACCAACTATATTGTATGAAGCCATGCATAGTATTGTATTATGTATACTTTTTAAAACCTAATTTGATTTGAATTTTTCCTGGAACAACACATATCCACACTTTTCAAACACATGCCTAATTTGAAATTCAAATAACATTTTCTAAAATACTATGCTTTCTGAAATAAAATTTGGAAAAGAGTCAAATTTTTGTTTTAAATTATTTTAGTGAATACCTAATTTGCTGGATTGCATGACAAATTATAAAACATTGATATAAGAAATATATTTCGAAATATAATTATTTTTCACATCACAGCAACCGTAAAAATGAAGTGCTGGTTCAGATATGTTCATTATCTAGTCGCATGGATATAACAACAGAAGAATTCTTGAACTAGAGTCACTGAGGATGAAAGAAAATAGTGCCCTGCTGTTCCTTGTCAAGAGAAAACCAAATGGCACCCTAAGGCACAACGTTTACAGAAAGCCAACACACACACTGATAGAGATTTCAATGCTGAGTCACCCAGCTTTCACCACCCAGCTCAGAAACAAGGTGTTGACAATACATTAGTACATCGAGCACGGATTATCTGCGAACCGAAACAGTTGTCTGAGAAACTGCAGCATTTACAATCTAATCTTAGAAGAAATTGATACAAGAATGGAAATATTAAACGAGCTATCAGAAGGATACTTAACGACAAGGCAAAAGAAGCAAGATATGCCACACCGTAAGGAAAAACAATAGTAATATATTCTTAAATGCCTCAAGGAAGACATAGATAGTCTTTCCCAAGATGAGCTGCAAGAACGTATACATTGGACAAACCGAAAGATCCGCGATTAAAGTGACACTTGAAGAATAACAGCTTTTTATTCCTCATTAGTTCTTTTCCTTCGGATTGTAATGGTATTATGTCTTTTGACACATTTCTTCTAGGTTCAGTTGTTTCACTTACATCGTACTAAAATATCTACCAAAGTATGTAAATGCAACATCTCCAAGGAAATTTCCATTTTGTCTTGGTCTTTTTGCCTTTTCAATATTTGGTTTCCATACTTTTAATTCAATCTTCAATCTGTTTCATTTTTTTGTCTAAAATCCATATCATAATTATTGTTGTATTGAGTCTAAATATTTTGTTTTAATTTTTCAGTAGTCCTTTTACGTCATACTTAAATTTTCTTAAATTGTATTCATTGTCTTGGCATCCATGTCATTGATACGAAAAGTCAAGCAACGCTGATCGCAGCTAGTACTTGAATGGGTGACCATTCGGGGGCTCGCGATGCTCATCCACCTTCTAGTGGCCTGCATTTGGTTGTATTCACAGAAGCTATACAAATTTAGGTGAGGTTTGTATAGGAAGACATACTATCCCTCGGAAAGGAAGTAAAACCGTTGGTCCCGTGTCTAAGCAAAGTTAGACAAGTAAAATATCCCTACTCCAAAACAAAGTGGGGATTCGGCAATATTTCCATGTTGGGGGTTGCTCGTCCCCTAGCGTCGCGTCGGTGTTTAGTCATAGTAGCAGAAATAAGCCGACGTAAAATAACCAAAAAGCTACTCTATATATTACTTAATTTAATAAAAAAGTTATATTCAAAACTGCAACGAAAAATTGTTTGTGCCGCTTGAGTCTACAGTTTCAAGAATTACTGTCGTCTTAATTCTTCAGAGATTAAAAGTATTAGCTCCTTAAAAAACATATAACTACTATTCATATTTCAGACAACAAATTTGGCCCTATAGTTATTTCCTTCGTTTATAATACAATATTTCAGCTATTTTATAACTAAAATCTTGGGAAAAATTATTGATGTCATTGCACGAGTACAGATTTCCTCCTCTATAGCCATCGTATTGAATTTCTGAGATACTGTCGTACATTAGGAGCGAACTGAAGAAGTGCGATTAATATGCACACGCTTTTCAGATTTGCCAAGACCGCAGACGACAATAGCCGTCTGCGAAACAAAGCTAATTGCATCACAAGCCATGAGACATGTTGAACAATTAAGCACGTTTTTTTCAGTCGATTACACCTGACGAATATTGCACAGTACCTGTGGGAGGGTTTGGTCAACTCTTAACTAGGACGGGAACTGAAAACAGGTGGAACAATAGATGTATGATGTAATGAAATGTAGTCCGTTTCTAGTACGGTAACATTGTTACAACATGCGAGTTTTCATTAGATACAATGTTGGATATATTATTTGAAAGTAAAACTCAGCGCTTCTAAAATTAGCCCTTTATAATGTATCTATTGTTCAAGGTTTTATAAAAGGTTTTGCTTTCAACCTTTAAGGTTTTCATACATTAAGGGTGGTTCAAATGGCAACGTTACAGATTTAGTATCCTGACCAGAAAAAAAAAAACGATTTCAAAGGAATGCTTAAAAAACAATTCATTATTGTATTTCAGAGTTAATAACCATATTTGTTTTTTTTTTAATTGAATATTCTGTATATCTGTCGGATTTTGAATTTCTGCTCTCTCATTACAACGACATCTGTATGTCATATATGTATTTGCTTTCTATTTGTACAATGTTTTGGTTAATTTACTGCCCTTGAAAATTTATAAAGTCAAGAGTGCCAAGGAATTAGTGCATATTTACACCGTAACTAATCGTTTTTATATACCTACTTCAACACCACAAGAAAATTTCCCAAAACTCATTTCCTATTCATTGATCAAATCAAGAACTTTAAATGTTGATATTGGAGTCCCACAAGGATCTATGCTGGGCCCAGTACTATTTATCTTATATATTATTAAAATTAATGCTGCGTCAAAGATGTGTCATCTTACTGTCTACGCGGATAACGTAGCCATGGTAATTTCTGACAAGAATCATGACGTTTTGATGCGAAGGTGTTCTGACGCTTTAAATAATATTCTGAGCTATCTTAATAGTTATAACCTCTTTTTTAAAGCTCAGAAAACTAATTTATTACAAATTCATAATTACCAAAAAAAAGTAGAACTGTAAACTGTATTGAAAATATTATTTCTTTTGCTACATTATTACGCCATTACAACTAAAAAACAAAAATAGAATTTGGCCAATAAAACCTCATATATATTTTTTTAATTTTAAGTATCATTCGGCCAATTAAAACGTCATTTTCATCGAAATAAAAAATCGTATAAGCAGTATATTTCCTCTTATTTAGTATTCAAAGGAACAGGAATTATTAGAATATAGTTTTTTAATCCTAAAGATGTCTTGCATCTGGTGCCAACTTTTAAGCAGTCATTACACCTATATACAGAGTGAATTAAATTAGATTGTCACAAGAATTACAAGAATTTTTTCGTTTGAAATTTATTGAAAAGTAAAGTAACTTTGGATTTTATTTAAAAACAAATTAACATTATGCATAATAACATAATATAAAAAAACATGATATTTAAAGAAAGCTTAACAATCATTAAATGATTAATTACTTGCGCATTTAAGCTTTTTATATACTCAAAGTTCATTTCTAACAAGATTGCTGTTGTGCAATAATTACTAAATTTGATTCAATAAGGATAAAAAAATGCAAATGGGAATTAATAGTAATAACTAATCTTTAATCACATTCAACCAACAAACATAATACGACACAGGTAGGGTTGCCAACTTTTAATTTTTTATTTTCAGCACACAGTAGTTAAAAATTTGGAGCAAAGGCAAACAATCAAGATAACATTTTTTATTTGTTCTGTGAAAAACTGTATATTTTTTAATGCAAAAAAACGTGAATGCTTAGGAAATATATTTTTCATTATTTGTAACTTATTTTCCAAAATAGACAAACTCTAAAAAATATAAATAAAATAAAAATACAGGGTGTTCCCAGTTCGGGTTGCCTATACCTGAAATGGATACAAAATTTCAATTGTCAAAAAAATCATTCTACATAAAAAATTTTGCTTGTCTAGAAGCCCTTGGCAAGATAGTCATTTGTTCAATTTAATGTACAGGGTGTTCAAAAATTTGGAAAAGGTAAAACAATAAAAAGTAAACTACCTTAAATCTTAACGCTACGTGAAAAAGTAATGGGGAAAAGTTGCTTGGAATTAAATTTTATGTTTAAATATGAAAGCATGGCCTTCTAGTTAATACTCGACATTCTGGGATATTCTAGGACTCTACTTATTTTTTAATACTTTCGGAGAAGCCATGCTATTTAAAAATATTGCTTTATTGAAAAACAGATACACATGTTTGCATATTAATAATTTAATTTTTATCCAGGGGGATCAAAAACCTCAAAAACATTAATCCAACATTTATTTTGAGAACACTGCAGAATCAATATGTAGTTCAGTTCAACACACCTTTCCAATCTTTTTCTAAATGCATCGTAGGTCGAATGTATAATTTCTTCATTTACTTGGGCAACAGCTTCAATTATCCTGCTTTTCAAGAAATCAACATTGTGTTGCACTGGTTCTCTGTACACTCTTTCTTTCAAGAAGCCCCAAAGGAATTAATCAAGCGGCGACAAGTCAGGGGACCTTGCTGGCCAACAAAGATGACCATATCTTCCTATCCACTTCTGTCGAAGTTTTCTGTTAAGCCAATTGCGGACTAGAAATAATTGTTGAATGAGTGGGACATCCGTCTTGTTAGAAATATGCTTTTTGTCTATATTTCAAATGTTTTTCTTCTAATTCTGGCCAGAAAAACGTGTCTAGCATCTCCAGGTACGTATATTGATTTAAATTTGCTTAAAAAAAGTATGGCCCAATTATTCGGTTGAAAGTAATCGCGCACCAAACATTTACTTTTTTGAATCTTTGACTTCTTGAAGTAACTGTAAAGGAAGGATTTTCTTGCGACAAAAAACGACAATTTTGCGACAATACCACTCCATTGGTAGAATCATCGATTAAAATTATATTTTTGTGAAAAGTCTATCTACCACAATCCTTTCTCCTATGTCTAAACAGAACTCCAAACTATGTGCATCATCACCAACTTGTAGAGTTTGGTTTGAAAGCCTTAAACTTATTTTCTACCAAAATCCTCTGAATATGTGTCTTGCTAACATCGATTTGTTTAGATATCTTCTTTAGTGACAGTCTCGGGTGTTCTTCTACCGAATTCAAAACTAGTATTGTGGCTGCATCATCGTCATCGTGTCTCTTTTTTTTTTGACCTTTTTACGTTTTTTACATCACCAGTTAAATCAAATTTTCGAATTAGTTTTCTCAGATTTTGGCGGGTAACTTTAACATCTGGATATTTTTCATGAAACAATTCAGTTGCTTGGCTATAAGAAATGTTACCGATACCGTAACATTTAACAAGATAAATGCGATGCTGTAAAGTAAGCATTATTTGAATAAAATTAAATATCAACACCTAATGTCACAACTAATGTCAAACAATTATTGATAACAATTGCCTTCTACAAATTATTGGTATTTTGATTATTTCCTTTGCGGCTTCTTGAAAGAGAGAGTGTACAGGGAACCAGTGCAACACAATGTTGATTTCTTGAAAAGCAGGATAATTGAAGCTATTGCCCAAGTAAATGAAGAAATGATACATTCGGCCTACGCTGCATTAAGAAAAAGATTGGAGAGGTGTTGAACTTAGCGGACTTCATGTAGAATAGTTTTGTAATGGCGCGTACATACTGATTCTGCTATGTTCTCAAAATAAATGTTGGATTAATGTTTTTGAGGTTTTTGATCCCCCTGTATAAAAATAAATTATTAATATGCAAACATGTGTATCTGTTTTTCAGTAAAGCAATATTTTTAAATAGAATGGCTTCTCCGAAAGTATTAAAAGATAAGTAGAGTCCTAGAACATCCCAGAATGTCGAGTATTAACTAGAAGGCCATGCTTCGTATTTAAACATAAAATGTAATTCCAAGCAACTTTTCCCCATTACTTTTTCATGTAGCGTTAAGATTTAAGGTACTTTACTCTTTACTGTTTTTACCTTTTCCAAATTTTTGAACACCCTGTACATTAAATTGAACAAATGACTATCTTGCCAAGGGCTTCTAGACAAGCAAAAATTTTTATGAAGAATGATTTTTTATTGACAACTGAAATTTTGTATCCATTTCAGGTATAGACAACCTGAACTGAGGACACCCTGTATGTTATTTGGGTTCAGTAAGATCAGCTAAAAATTTATAAATGTAAATATTAAAGTGTACATGACAAATTAAACGAGAATGCAAAAATTTGCTAGTTATATATTATTACAATACAAATTTTTTATTTTGCGTTTATGTTTATATTTTTAATGCAAACATACAAACGTCATCTATAGATCGAAAATCTGGGTGTATTTTTACAACGTAATTGCCAGTTTGTGCAAAAATATTTTGGGAAGACGCAGGACACATGAAAAATTGAAAAATGAAAAATGAAAAATTATCTCAAATGGTTCACGTTCACTGAAATTCGGAACGGTTGGGAACCCTAAGGTCGTGATAGACGCCTTGTAAATAAATACAATCGAAATTTAAAAACAAATTCGATGAAAATCCGAGAAATTCCCTGATATTATCCTGACATTTCCAGATCTATGAAATTCTCTGATAACTCCAAGTTTTCCAGATTGATATGCATGCCGACATAAGCTTCTTGCGTACCGCGAAACAATTAAATCATTCATTTCTGCCAGGCCGAGACAACAATCAAAATGACTTTCAAATGGCCTACAAAATCAAAACCAACGCAAAGAGGGTAAAACGCCGAGAGGTTAAGAAACGATTGTGATATTAATTCATAAAACATTACTTTCAACTGAACTAGTGCTTCCCGCGGTGATAGTAAGTAAACAGCGCAGTCCGAGCTCCTGCTGGGCGTCCTATCCTGCCACACCGTGTGCAATTCTCAATGGCATGCTCCGCGCTTCAGTAGGATACTAGAAATAGTAGCGTAGCTGGTAAAAATGCATTAAGTAGTGCAGTTGGCAAAGTGCGTACGAAGTGCCGGAACATGAGGCGTCTGATGGTGTAACTGTACCGAGTCGACAACGGGTGAAAATGGACTCGAAAATGAGATAATCCGTGAAATGTGCGGGTGCGGGCCGTTTCGCCGTTTCCGGTAGTGCGACGATTTTGATGAAAAGTAACGGGGTAAAGTTTATACGGGTTAGGCATCGATTAAGGTGGCAAAATGTTGTGTAAAATTAAATGATGTTTGTTTTAAACACATTTTATGCTTGAACAAACACTGCGACATTAATTACTTTTTGTAATTGTTATTATATAAGTGATCTTTTGCATTCTGGATTTAAAATCCATGTTTTAATATTGATTTTCAAGGCTAAAAAGTGTCCATGGAGAATTGAGTTTACTTTTAATTCTTCGAGAATTTAATTTAAAAAATCCAATACTACATGTACCTATAGTTAAGGACTACAGTGCATTTTTTAATACCAAGGCCAAACTTTATTTTGCGCTATACGTTTCCGCAACTAAAATTATTTACTATTTGAATATTATTACTGAATTTGTAAAGATTCCTCAGTTTTTAATGTTTTTATATTTAATTCATACTCCTAATAGCTGTTTTACTTTGACAATTTATTGATCAATTAATTCATGAAGTCACTTCATCAAGAAATTGGACAAGTGTAATGCTGTCAAATAACTTCATGAATTTATTCATCAAGTTCTTGACGAATTAGAGCATATTCTAATTTTCGTCAATTTCTTCGTGAAGTTCGGAAGTACCAACCCAACAAATTTCCAGCCTCAGATCAGTAATGAGGTTATGTTATTGGAATATGTAAATAATTGTGTGGCGTCGTACTAGTATTGCATTGTTTTTACTGATTTGTTACTTACAAAAACTAATATTTATATAATATGTGTCAAAACGGTACCGCTGTAGTATCACTATAATTATGAGTGGAAAGGTGACATTTTTGAAATTTATTTGCTTCTTTTATTCATTGGTAGAACTGATTCATACGTCAAAAAACTTGACAATGTCTGTAGCAGTGTAAAACCACACGGTTTACCAATAAATTCGTGAATTAATTAATGAAGAACTTCGTCAATTTATTTATCAATAAATTGTCAATGTAAAACAGCTATAAGAGATTAATACTGACACTCTTTTCTCTGGAATAACTACAATTTTAATTCAGAAAATACGAAAATACCTCAAATAGAGTATAAATTATTACCTCGGTAATTTTACATGCTGGGTATGTATCTGTACCAACGTTATAACAAAGTTTATAGAGTGCCAACTATGGCCAAAATAAGCAAAAAAATAGTAACTTTTTTCTAGGTCAATTTCTAAAGGTTCAAAAATCAGATGTGAAACAGTTTTTAGTCGATTAATCAACAGTAGAAGACAAATTTCAAACATGGTAAAGACGCAACTTAGTCATAGATTTGCCAGAACATTTGCAAGTTTTTTCGGAATTGAGAAAAATTTGAGGGCTTTTAATTGTAAAAAAATGCTGTCCGCGAAGTATTTCATTTTAGATTGGGTACATACCGGCCCTGTTTTCCGAGTTGCATCGTTGGAACCTTATTTGAAGAGATAGAAAATCTTGTATCGGTCAAATTATGTTACGCTGCGGAATTTTATGACGTTCTGAAATTGTCGACGGAAAACTGACATTTTTATATATTTTTTTAATACTGACTTTATTTGCGCATGGAAATCTAAATTTAGTCACAATATTTGAAAATTATTAGAATGTGGCCACTAAATTCCCATATATGTATGTATATACAGTGTGTCCAGTTTTTCAGGTTAACACCTCTGGAAATGTGAAAAGGCTGTGGACTTTTCGCAAACCAATTTTTTACAAACAGTACCCTGAAGGGAGGTTATATTTTACTACTCATTTTATTGATGTGACAAAAGCCTGGCATACTACGATTTTTTAAAATGGTCGTTTTTCCAGAAAGTGGTATTAGGCATATTTTTTATCAAAAAGATAATATTACCAGGCTATTTAACACCCATCAAAATATCCATATACCAAATTTGATTGACAAATGTCTGCTGAGTGTTTTTTTATAGGGTGACAAACTTTGAAAAATCAGACAACTAAAAATTATAATAAGCATGTCAAAGACTGCCATGCTATGTAAAGTATTTTTAAATTTAAGATGATTGGAAAAATGTGTTCGATTAGAAGGAGAAAACTAAAATTTAATTTAGATTGTTTTGCAATTTTTTGTTTAATAACTTTAATAAAATATTTTGTACTTGTTTTCACTTTCATAGCAATCTTTGACCGGCTTATTATAATTTTTAGTTGTCCGAGTTTGGCACCCCATAAAAAAACATTCAATAGACATCTGTCGATCAAATTTGGTATATGGGTATTTTGATGGGTGTTGAATAGCTTGGTAATATTATTTTTGATCCAAAAATGCCTAATACCACTTTCTGAAAAAATGACTTTAAAAATCGTAGTCGGTCATGCTTTTGTCGCATCATTAAAATGATTACTAAAATATAACACCCCTTCAGGGTACTATTTGCAAAAAATTGGCTTACGGATGGTCCACAGCCTTCGCACATTTTCAGAGGTGTTAACCTGAAAAACGGGACATACTGTGTATTTTTAAATGTTAGATATCATTTTAGCCGATTAAAACAAACAACTTAATTTTTTTCTAAATAAAAAATTGACCAGTATATTTGTTTTTATTTAGTATTCAGACAAGCAGAAATTATTAGTATTATTATTTTTTTAAAACTAGACATGTTTTGCAATTGGCGTCATTTTTCTTATATATAGAGTGAAACTAATTTGATATAATCCCAAGAATTTTTTCGTTTGAACTTTAGTGAAAAGTAAAGTAAAAATCGCTCGTTTTAAAATTTTGCCATATCTCCGTCTTCTAGTCCGACTGAGAAAAATTCTTTACATTTACATTCTGACATGATGGGGTTAAATGGGCTCCTCGCATATTCTCCCAGTACATTTGTGTATCCCAAGCTCTTCGGTTAGAATGCACTGTTTATGTATAACAGTCCAAAATCGTAAATGAAAGCCAATTATTTTGCGTTTTATTCATTTGGCTACCATTTTCAAAACTGGAACTTTTAGGAAGAATCGCAAGAAACACAAGAACATTAATTGAAAGATAGTTTACATAATATTTAACGGCTCTATACTAATATATACATCACCAAAATGGTCCACACTGTATACTGCTGAAAATTTAAAAACATGTACCTATTTTTGAATACTTCTAAACAAATATTGACACGAAATGTACACAATACATGAATAAAATCAGAATATTGTGTAAACAGCTTTCTGAAGCACATGGCTGGCATTTTGAACAACTTAAACTTTTTAAAATAATTTTATTTTAAATTTACTCGTATTTAAATTATTTCCACAACTTGCCAATCAACACCAAAAAGGTAAAAGCAAGGCAAACAATTGAAATCAGTTTCGTTTTAAATAAAATTGATGTTTAGAAAATATTTAGCGTGCCATAATTTTTGAGAAATGTACTGAGTGTTTCTCATGCCTATTCCACTTTATTACATCGAATGCAATTTTATTACTGTACGGTGCACAGAAAATTCCATTTCAATATATTGTTTTATCTAGTAGGTTTATCTAAACCTAACCTCACATTTTTTAAACCTTAACGTCCATTTTCTTAAAAATTGAGGTTTAGGTGTTAATGTTTTTGTAATAAAATATTTTTAAGTGTGGACAAGGAAAACGCTTCTTCAATTTTGACAAGATGTGGTTGGTGTTATACCCCTTATAAATGACATATTATATAAATATTATCGTGAACACTTCGCTGGCAATTTGGATTTATTGATATCAACGTCCAAGGATAGGTTTACTTTATCGTATTAAACGTTATTAGGTTTTACAGTGACTGGTGACCTGCAAAAATTTAAATTTTAATTAGTTGTGAAAGACATCAGCATGTATAAAAAATGTCGACCGCGATCCGTATTAATTCAGTAGACATAGAAAACATTACTAGGACATGGCGTTTTAATGGTGGATTACATGCTATGATTAAATGACAATAAATGTAAAAAAGGGGTTCTTTCCGAGTTAACCGCGTCAATTTCTGCTATAATTTTAAAAAAAAATGTGAATAAAATCCTATAATGCTGGGAGAAAATTTACTCTATGCCCTTGAAACTTATATTTAAATCGTATGGTTATTTATTTGCAAGAAATTGTTCACATTCGAACTTTCAAAATAACTATATTGATAACCGCATTTATTTTAGCATAAGCGAAATTTAGTAAATTTATTGAAAAAATACAGTAAAATTAAAATTTCGAAAATCGGGAATAATTTTTTATTTTGTATTCATCACGTTAAAATTAATAAGCTTTTAAATATATGACAATGAACTTTTTAGTTTATAAAATGTTTGTATCTCTCAATGAGAAATAGCCGAATAATTTCAGGAATATCGCAAAAACATTACATTTTTAAGACAAAAATTTGTTGCCAATATTAATTTTAAATTCATATGCCAAGCACTTTAAATTGTTCATTACTTTTACATAGGTACGCAGAAACACAAAGAAGTACAATATTATAAAATATACAATAAAAGTATAGTATAGCGCCTATAATTCAAATATGCAGGTAATGCAAGTAATACTTATTTCTAGACTCACATATAGTTCCATTTGTGTGAAAACTAATTGAATTTTTCAGTGAAAAGTATCAAAGTTAGATACATAGTAAACACCACAAACAAATTATGCCAAATGTAACACAATTATTACGACAACACTGTTATATAATTTGTAGACATGCACTTTTTAATGTTAATATTTAAGGAAGTTTCTTTAATTTACGTAGCTCATTAATGTATAAAGTTACTTTAACGCTACAGTAAACATGAAGAAAACAAATGAAGGTCAGAATGGTACACTATACTTCTCATATTAAGTATTGCATTATTTTTCTCAGATAAGTATACCTTATTTTTATTTACAACTTTAAAATCGGAACTAAAATCTACTTATGCAAATACATTTTAAGTACCTAACTATATGTATTTGTATTTTTTTCTAACTGGTTCAACATTCTATGAAATAGAACGAAATATTAAGTTTATTTGTAATTATTTCAGGATTAAAGGAAAAGAAATAATGGTCAAAAAAATCCTCAATGATTAGTGAAGTGTCTAAAAAACAATGGAAAAGAGGGTATTTTTTAATGCAAACCATGGCGTTTCATGTTCCAGGTAAATTCGATGCCGCATAATTTTTTTAATGTCTTGTTCACTAACAACTGTGCATTCAAATTTTAATATTTTAAATTTTAGATCAAGTAGGATTACTTCATACGAATACTCGTATTTTGACACACTGAATATATTTTCAGTTGCCCACTTCATACTTTTTTCATTATCAAATTTGACAAAAATTGGTGATATTTAAAATTGCAGTTTCAATCTAAAATTTTTGAAAATTTCCTCAAACATGCCTTTCAATCTATGTATTTGTTACATCGTTTTAGAATATTTTTCGTAACAGTTCTTAAATGATTGGGCAGTAATTTCCCTGCAGACCTCAGTTGTTATTCTGTCCTTTGGTTCTTCTTCGTAGGTCGGATGTACTTTGTATACATTTATAAATATACCCCATAGGCAGGAGTATAATATGTATTTAAAAATTAGTGAACATTTTATTTGTTTTATTTGCTTATTTAACCAGTTTACAAAGAATAGAAATAATAAAAAACTTTAATTGAATTTTACAACTAGGAATGAATATTTATTCACATAATTTGACACATACCTAGTTGAGGGGGCAAAATCATTAGCGTAGTCAAATTTTGGACAAAAAAAATTGTTAATAACCAATTTTTTTGTAAAATTTGACAACAAAAAAAGAAAATGATAAGTAGACATTGACAACTGAAAGTAAATTCAAATACCATGTGATGTAATAATAGAGTTTGTATGCTCTATCTCACAAAAAAGTAATTAAATATGAACAATAAATAGCTTTTTACAATAATTCCATTTGCAATGAGTCGTATATGAAATACTCCACTTTATTTTTAAAGAAACACGGTATTTAGCCTTTTTACCTTAGATTCTCTTTTCAATAATTTGACAATATTTGTATTTTTGATGCATTTTGAGGTATAACGGACCAAATAAAACCAAGTATATTTTTTCGCAATTTTAATAAAAAAGAGAAAATTTGTTTAAAAAATTATGTGAAATTAATTTCCTGTAAACTAATCTTTCTGTAGTTTTTAAGAATTCATAATATGTTATGGGACATCCTGAGACAAGGTTATAAGGGAGCCAAAAAATATATTTTTTTAATAAAATTTTAAATTTTATAAATATAGAAAAGGAAAATTTTTATTTTCGTAAGTTTAAATTTTGATGAATAAAAATGATTTTCTTTATTTCGAAGAGTAGTAAATATAAAAACATCTTCAATGATTTCTTAGTAAAGAAAAACTGAACTTTCATATTAATTCATCGTGTGGATAAAAACTGACATTGGATTTAAATAGGATCTTTATAATCTCTAATACATTGTACAATAAAATTGAGAAACTAGTTTTTCAGAGATAACTGCACTTACATGACGAGAGAAAGATAATTTTGAGTTAAATAGAACAGCAAGATCTCTTATTCAACTCTTAAATATTAAGCTTTTAAGATAAGATAAGATAAGATAAGATATGTTGCTTAATTAATATTGACGGATTATTCCCTATTTCTCTATAAATACATGTGACGAATCGTGATTATTATTTAAAACAGTAATCCATTACGCATTAAGTAATTGTTTCTAACACAACTTTTATGTAAAACCGAAAACGAAGGCGAGGCCTCCGCGTGTAAGATGGGCGTCGTAATAATAGTACTTACCCAGGCATGGCAATCTTAGATGTTATTGATTCAAAACAATAGGTGACTAATAGTCGCCATGGCATTATTATTTTAATTATTACCTACAGGGATATCGAAGGGTTTGATTGACTCAGATGGTCGATCGTTCCGGTTGAAAAATATACATTTCAATTTCTAACATTACTTACATTTTGATATACGGAGACGATATTTGAAAGGTAAATAAATCGAAAAACTCGATTGGTAGAAATATTTTTTTTCAAATAATAAATATTTTTAACAAGTACAGACATAACAATAATACGAAGAAATAGTTTTGGAACCGCTGAGTCCATCGATAGTTCGGCTAGTTCTATTTACAAGTGTTTATACAATCCGCTGTGCATAATGGTGTTCAGTTAACACACACTTTTTATCAGCGGTTTTATAATTATATTACCGCCATGTTCATTATGTCCATTAATTGATTATTTGTACTGACGAGCCATTTTAGTGTTTCACTTAACTATTTGCTCGATTATAATTTTGTTTGAAACTTAAACAATAAAAGACACGTTTCGTAATGAAAACTAAAGTAGAACTGATGACAATCTAAAATTATAATTTTAAATGCAAAATTATGAAAGTGGCTTCGAAAAGCTTTGTGAAGGAATGATAAAGGCGATGAACTTCCAAAAACTATTTGTTTAAATAATTATGAAATGGCAAATCGGGTTTATATGATATTCGACACAAATCTTTAGATTATTATCATTTCATTAATATATTCAGTTAGCCAGCACCTGACCATGTTAGGTTGGGATATCATTGGGTTAAATCTTTATGAGATTTGATTAATTGGATTTAACGTTGGAAGCTTGAGTCTTAAGGTTATACGGTTTAATTGTCCAGAATATCATTTTTTTTTGAGGTAATGAAAAATCCTGAGGTGATGGGGTTAAATGGATGGATTCGGATTCAGCGACCCAAAAAACGTATAATAATCATGGTCTGACCCCTCTGGGTCCGAAAGTCAACTTTTTGTGTGGCTGTGTAATTTATTAAAAATATAAAAAATGGCGCAAATAAATAATTATAGGCAAATTAGTGATTTAGTGAAATTTAGTGATTAGTCAATGGTGTGGTACTATGGGAAGATAACTAGTTAGGTTCCGTAATTCTCGAAATGATCAACTTGTTCAGAATTTAAAAATATGGCGAATGCGCCCCTCACAAATTTCCGAAGAAATAAAAAACTATCTAAACGCTTTTTATTTCTCAAACGGAATTCTTTCTATTATGAAAAATACTAACATGATTATCCTTTACTATTTCTAGTGTAATCTTTCAATAAAATAATGTTGAGGTTATGTACGATGGAATATTTTCGAGAACATAGTGACGCTTTTATCTAAACTAAAATCGGAAAAACAGTCTCAATATTCCTGACCCTATTCATAATATCAGAAAGTCTTACTTCCATTGAAAACGGTCATTAAACTATGTACTTTTTCTGACGAATAGAAGTTTCTCATGCCATCGTTTCGTAGCTAAAGAAATAACGAATTTCTCACGGAACAGTTCTAAACCTCGGATATTACGAAAAATAGCGTCCTTATAAGGTATGTGGAAGAGCCATAGGCGAACGGAATAAATATATTATTCAATTAAGATACCCTCATATAAATATAAAATTATATATTGGCGTAACTAGGTATTTACTGCTTAAACATAAAAGTAATAAATTCAGTATTAGAATCCAAAATGTCTTTATAACAAAAAAACTCTTTTAAAAAGTTCAATGGAACACATTAATATAAATAGTTCTACTTGTGCTTCATTGTTCACACTTACATCTGGTTATTTTTAATTGACATATCAATACGAAATAATTACCTGGAAAACAATTATACTATCATATAACCAAATTTGAATTTAGTCGTAGGCGTCGGGTTTTAAAATTAAAAAGAGGACTTTAAAAAAACTGTATATTAGCGATTTTTTATCTGACGGATAGTAGCATCCCTAGAAACACATAAAAAACAAATGTTTTAGGTGTTAAAGTTCTCAAAATGCGGGTATTAATCTACCGAATTTAAAAACTAACAAAGACAAATACTAAATTCTTCCTTTTCTTCTTTTATATATAGCTGCTGAAATATTACTGTAGTCCTATTTTCATATTTAATAAAAATAATAATATACGCATTAAGTATTTAATCTTTCGCATTGAAAGATCACGGAGAACATGTAAACATCAGAAAATTTACCTTTCCTGTTTTGTCCAGAGTTTGTAAGTATACTTAATAATTGTGATTAATGCATGTGTTAATAGTTTCCTATAAGTATGATGTGAGTTGTGATTATGTTTATAGTACCATGCACGATTTTCAGAATGTTGAAGTGGCGTGCAAAATTCAGGAAAAGTAAGATAAACACATGAGGTAAAAATATGCTTTTTTTTCTTATTCTGAATGTATTTGCCAGCTTGTAAATAGTCTTATACCCTAGAGAAAACTTGTATAGCTGGGACAGTGAAGAGACATTGTTTCTATCTAACTTCATTTTCTAAAATGCTGGACAAAAAATTTCGCATTGCCTCTCAAGTGTAATAAATATTATATATAGCATCTTTAAAAGTATTTCATTCGAATTCCAAAATTCATAGTGATATTTCAGGACAAACTAAGTTAGAATGTACTGTTAAATTTTAGTTAAAAAAAACCACTAATGTATATTTACAAAAATGTTCTCCACTTTTTTTTAGAACCGGATCCCTATAACTTTACTCAAATTTATTTATATCAAAATAAATATGAAATTGTGTCAATCAATAGAAAAAAAGATCAATATCTAGAATTACCCGATTTGAATTAAAACCTTATAAAAAAGGTATGTGGACATATCTGTCCATATTTATACAAATACATATGTTTCTAGAAAGTCAAAACTTTTCTCTTAGATGTAAAAAATCTTGGTCCATCTGTAACTGTTAAAAGTAATCATTTACATTTACATAATTTATACATTTATATACTTGCTAAATATTTGCCACAGTTGCTAAATAGATTTATTTATACCTACAAACATTTGAATTTTTTAATCTGGTAACGTCATCAAATTAAAAAACAAACAACTGGATAAAATCAACACGACAAATACATTCCCGTGAAACGAAATTATAGGTATAACATATTCCTTTGCAAATATGTAAGCGAAATAAGACGATTAAGTGAAGTTTTCGAAATGAAAAAATTTGTAGAGTAATGTTCACATGATTGCTTCATATGTCAGCGATATTGCGTATTGGAACAGTACATGACATGAAGTATGTAACCGTTGCTACATACTCGTTAAAAAACTATAATAATTACAGTTTCATCAAATAACATTATATAAGCGAGGTTAAACTAAAAGCAAAAACGTTCTCTAAGGTTCAATTATATGTATTAGACAACCAACCAATTTGTTTATACTTGTAAGTTTATTTCTAAGTTTAGATTTATATTATTGAAGTTGAAATTACCTGACAATATTTTATACATATTGTATGGACATAATTATATTGATTATTGGTTCCAAAGTGTGACCAATATTTTTCAAAACTAATAATTAAAACATACATGCGTTAAACATATTTTACACTTCAATAATTTGCAGTGTGATATACAGGGTGTTTCTAAATTTGTGTCGGCAAATTAAGGGTGTGATTCTTTGGCTCATTTTAAGAAATAAAGTTCGTATTAACATGGGTCCGCAAATGCAACGTTTTCGACATATAGGGTGTAAAAAATTTTTTTTTTTCAGTTTTTTGGCAATATCAGGAACCGTTTGAGATACAGAACTTAAATTTTGTACACCTATTATCATTAATATTAGCTACGTTTGAGCGCCAATTAAATTTTTATTCATATGACAGTGGCGGAGATTTTAGAATTGCGTGAGGTTTTTTGCTCTTAATTTTACGCCCCCTGTAAAATTGGTATTTTAAAAACATGTTTTAAATTGCCAATGCTTTCTACATAAAAAAGGTACTCATCATCAAAAGCTTGTTAGAAGTCTTGAAAACATTTTTTAATTAACTGTTCATCTCAAAACAGAAAAGACAATGCAGTAAATAAATCGTTTTACTATTTTTTAAAGAGTAGGAACTTCTTTCTCATAAATATACAATAATTTTAGTTAAGTGATGCTTTTTCATCTTTTATACATTTGAGTCACACTGCAATTGCTACAGGGTGTCCCATATAAAACTTTCCACCTGAACATTTTGTTTAATATGATGTTTTGGAAAAATTCCCAAAACACGTCGATTTTTTATTTGTGATTCGTTTTCAAGAAAAAAACATCATTAAGGTTTATTCGTTAGCTGAAAAAGTTGAGAAAATTTTTCTTTATGGAAAACAAAATGAATATGCTAGAATATCTGCTCGAATTTTCAATGAGTTGCATCATCCTGATCACCAAATAAGTCATACGTACGTGAGCCAGATTTTTAAGAAATTTCGAGAAACTGGGTCCGTAGCAAATCTTAAGAAAACCAGTCCTAACGAATTAATAGACGTAAGAATTTTGGGCGAATTGACAATGAATCCACACCAATCCGTGCGATCGTTAGAGCATACTACAGGGATCCCTAAGTCGAACGTTCATCGGATTTTGCAAACACATAAATGGCNAACAATATTTTATACATATTATGTATTGTATGGACATAATTATATTGATTATTGGTTCCACAGTGTGACCAATATTTTTCAAAACTAATAATTAAAACATACATGCGTTAAACATATTTTACACTTCAATAAGTTGCAGTGTGATATATAGGGTGTTTCTAAATTTGTGTCGGAAAATTAAGGGTGTGATTCTCTGGCTTTTAAGAAAAAAAGTTCGTATTGACATGGGTCCGCAAACGCAACGTTTTCGACATATAGGGTGTCAAAAAAATTTCAGTTTTTTGACGAAAGGAACCGTTTGAGATACAGAGCCCCCTGGAAAATTGGTATTCTACACAATTTCTACAGGGTGTCCCATAAAAAACTTTCCACCTGAACATTTCGTTTAATATGAAGTTTTGGAAAAATTCCAAAAAGACGTCGATTTTTAATTTGAGGGTTTGTAGTTGCCACCCCTTTGTAGATTTCAAATGGCACTACAGGGCCATCCTTTGAAAGCTCTTTTGATACTGACTTTGAACCCGTAAAATAATAAAAAATATCGTTATTCGTTTTCAAGGAAAAAACATCATTATGATTTATTCATTAGCTGAAAAAGTTGAAATAATTTTTCTTTATGGAAAACAAAATTAATGTTCTAGAGAATTTTCAAGGAGTTGCATCCTGATCACCAAACAAGTCATACGTACGTGAGCCAGATTGCTAAGAAATTTCGAGAAACTGGGTCTGTAGCAAATCTTAAGAAAACCAATCCTCCTAACGAATTAATGGACGTAGGAATTTTGGGCGAATTGACAATGAATCCACACCAATCCGTGCGATCGTTAGAGCATACTACAGGGATCTCTAAGTCGAACGTTCATCGGATTTTGCAAACATATAAGTGGCATCCGTACAAAATACATCTTGTGCATTGTTTGAACGAGGATAATCCGGATCGAAGAATAGAATTTTGTGATATCATGTCTAACAGAATTACAGAGAATCAAAATATACTTTACAATATCTGCTTCAGTGATGAGTGTACGTTTTTCTCAATGTACAGTGAATAGGCATAATATTCGTTATTGGTCGGGTGAAAACTCTCATTGTGGGAATCGCACACTCAGTATCCAGAAAAGCTGAACGTCTGGGCAGGAATATTAGGTAATCACATGGTTGGTCCATTTTTTTAGATGGCACGTTGACTGGAGCCAGCTATTTACTTTTATTGGAAGACCATATTAATCCCATGATCGCAGAAATTCTGGAGAATGCTGATCAGCTAGATGAAAATCTTGTGACGTTCCAACAAGACGAAGCTGCAGGACGATGGATAGGTAGGCGTAAGGCTATAGAATGGCCAGTTCGGTCCTCCGATTTGAGTCCAAACGACTTTTTTCTCTGGGGACATCTCAAATCAGTGGTATTTGCAAGTCAACTCGAAAATCTTGAAGATTTAAGACAACGTCTTGTAAACGAAAGTCGGAACTAACTCCAGAGGTTTTTGCAAATGTAAGGTGTTTCGTAGACAGGCTCCATATTTGTAAAGAACAACTGGGTGCACAATTTGAACATCTATTATAAACAATTTTAAATGTAAAAATACGAAATTCCAAAAATTTAATTTCAATGTTTTTTTCTTGAAAACGTTTTTTTTTAAATTTTTTTTACGGATTCAAAGTCAGTATCAAAAGAGCTTTCAAACGATGCACTACATGCAACTACATACTCTGTAGTTCCATTTGAAATTTCAAAGTTGATACCTCGATCTCAAATTCAAAATCGACGTGTTTTTGGAATTTTTTCAAAACTTCATAAAAAATGAAATGTTGAGGTGAAAAGTTGTATATGGGATACCCTGTATGTATTTCAAGTTGTTTATTCATATACTAGAATTTTTATATTTCCCGTTTCCTAAAACGGATAAAATAATTGACACGCTGTTATGTCACCACCTTAATTGTTAAAAAGCTAATATTGCAATAACAATAATTAAAATACAGACTCCTTGTACAGCGATTAACTGACTAGTTTTGTACAGTGGTTATTTGTTATAAAATAACAAATGGTCCGTGTACTCGTAAACCGATTCTTAGAAAAATGATTGAATAATACAAAACTAGTTGAAAATTTACTGCTGAACTAGAACAATATTCCAAAACAGGAATAGAAATATATACCATACGTTTGGATTTTAAAGCTACTGTGGCAAATCTCACGAGGTTATATAATTTTAGAACATGTTATTTTATCTGCTTGATATTGTATATTTTTACAGATTTAGTTAGTTTTCCTTTTAGTAAGAAAACCTTAAAATTAATGTGAGGAATTGTTTCATTGGTATTACTATAATTTTGGAATAATAATACTGTAGCAACAATTTCCTTTTTAATGAACAGGGTTTAGTAGCACAAAACTATTTTCATATATTTTTTATTTAATTTATGACTAAAAATTGTATTTACACATGCGCTGTAAAGAAGCTTAAGTAAGTATGCATGGGTATAAATATTCCTAATAATTGTGTAAGTGGCATCATAATGTTTGAGAAACTTCTATAATTTAAACATTTTTTTTAACTTTTTCAATTCCATCGAAGGTTATTTAAGTTATGTATTAACAGTTTTATATATTGCAAAATTCTTGTACAAGTGAATTAGTATAAGTGTTTGTTGTTGCTGTTTTGTTTAATCAATGTAATATATTTGTTCAGTTTAGTGTCAATTATAACCATAGTATATTACAATAACTTTTATTGACCTACATAAACATTATTAAAATGAAAGGTTGTGAAACATTATGGACAAGCACATTAATCGCATATTAATATTGTCAGCAACGATTATGACTATGTTCAAATTCCCATTGAATTTATTTTAGTGCTTTAGGTTTTGATACATCTACATTTCTTTTTATTTAAAAGATTTCGTTACTTCAATAAATGACAGATTCACTTGTGCCTGCCTGTAGTTCAAAGCGAATGAATTTTTCTGTCTTATAGAGTACCAATTATGATATATCAAAAACTTGGATGTTTTGAAAATTGCTNAAATTCAAACCTCTTCAGTTTTACTTGGAAGTGTGTATGTCTAATTTGAGTGAGATGACATTTAGTGAGAAATTAAATAAGTCCAGTTTTAATTATCATTAGCAAAGGTTCTTAATTTATTCCTTTGGTTAGTGGTTGTTTTTGTATTTATATTTGGGTGGTAAGAGCAACGATCGTGGGTTTCTCTGCCATGCTCTTTCTCCACAGGAGCTCTAGGTGAGCCTGGCACTCTCATTCTGTTACATGGTTGTTAATGCTTTTGTTCTTTCTATTGTCACTTGTTTAATTTGAAGACTGTTGTATGTAAATAATAAAGTTAGGTGTATTTACTCTGCTTTTGTTCTATAAAATTAAACAATACACCCCCTCTAAAAAGTTAGTAGCCAGCGCCTTCCAGTCAATTAAAAGAGATACACACAACGTAGGTATTCCTTATGACGATCACATATTTTTGGCCACAGCTACGTTTGTTTATTTTTTCGGTCGAACCTGGGGTTGTTATACTACAACTTTGACCCGAGCCAGCTATTTACGTTTGTTGGAAGATAATATTGATCCCATGATCACAAAAATTCTGGAGAATGATGATCAGCTGGATGAAAATCTTGTGACGTTTCAACAAGACGGAGCTCCACCCCATTTTGAGCGACGAGTTCGGGCTTATTTGGATCAGAATTTTCCAGGACGATGGATACGTAGGCGTGGGGCTATATAATGGCCAGTCCAAACGACTTTTTTCTATGGGGACATCTCAAATCAGTGGTTTTTGCAAGTCAACCCGAAAATCTTGAAGATTTAGGACAACGTCTTGTAAACGAATGTCGGAATTAACTCGAGAGGTTTTTGCAAATGTAAGATGTTACGTAGACAGGCTCGATATTTGCCAAGAACAACTGGGTGCACAATTTGAGCATCTATTATAAACAATTTTAAATGTAAAAATACAAAATTCCAAAAATTTAATTTCAATGTGTTTTTCTTGAAAACGAATGAAGACTTTTTTATTTTTTTTACGGATTCAAAGTCAGTATGAAAAGAGCTTTCAAACGATGTATCATATGCGTTGTAGTGCCATTTGAAATTTCAAAGTTAATACCTCGATCTATCTACGAAGGGGTGGCAAGTACAAAATAAGTAATGGTAGAAGTCGATGTCCCCCTCAAATTAAAAATCAACGTGTTTATGGAATTTTTTCAAAACTTCATAATAAACGAAATGTTCAGGTGGAAAGTTTTATATGGGACATCCTGTATGTATTTCAAGTTGTTTATTCATATACTAGAATTTTTATATTTCCCGTTTCCTAAAACGGATAAAATAATTGACACGCTGTTATGTCACCACCTTAATTGTTAAAAAGCTAATATTGCAATAACAATAATTAAAATACAGACTCCTTGTACAGCGATTAACTGACTAGTTTTGTACAGTGGTTATTTGTTATAAAATAACAAATGGTCCGTGTACTCGTAAACCGATTCTTAGAAAAATGATTGAATAATACAAAACTAGTTGAAAATTTACTGCTGAACTAGAACAATATTCCAAAACAGGAATAGAAATATATACCATACGTTTGGATTTTAAAGCTACTGTGGCAAATCTCACGAGGTTATATAATTTTAGAACATGTTATTTTATCTGCTTGATATTGTATATTTTTACAGATTTAGTTAGTTTTCCTTTTAGTAAGAAAACCTTAAAATTAATGTGAGGAATTGTTTCATTGGTATTACTATAATTTTGGAATAATAATACTGTAGCAACAATTTCCTTTTTAATGAACAGGGTTTAGTAGCACAAAACTATTTTCATATATTTTTTATTTAATTTATGACTAAAAATTGTATTTACACATGCGCTGTAAAGAAGCTTAAGTAAGTATGCATGGGTATAAATATTCCTAATAATTGTGTAAGTGGCATCATAATGTTTGAGAAACTTCTATAATTTAAAAATTTTTTTAACTTTTTCAATTCCATCGAAGGTTATTTAAGTTATGTATTAACAGTTTTATATATTGCAAAATTCTTGTACAAGTGAATTAGTATAAGTGTTTGTTGTTGCTGTTTTGTTTAATCAATGTAATATATTTGTTCAGTTTAGTGTCAATTATAACCATAGTATATTACAATAACTTTTATTGACCTACATAAACATTATTAAAATGAAAGGTTGTGAAACATTATGGACAAGCACATTAATCGCATATTAATATTGTCAGCAACGATTATGACTATGTTCAAATTCCCATTGAATTTATTTTAGTGCTTTAGGTTTTGATACATCTACATTTCTTTTTATTTAAAAGATTTCGTTACTTCAATAAATGACAGATTCACTTGTGCCTGCCTGTAGTTCAAAGCGAATGAATTTTTCTGTCTTATAGAGTACCAATTATGATATATCAAAAACTTGGATGTTTTGAAAATTGCNTTTAATTCTATTTTTTTTTTCGAATTAAAATTTTTATTTTTTATATTTTAAATTTTTATAGAAAATGTACGCTATTAAACCAAATTTATTATAGAAGTATAACTCACGATTACTAATTACAAAAAATATCGTATTTTTAAAACTACTCCTAATGATATTTTTATTACTAAATATTTAAATTGTTATTAACTAAATATTCCGATTCATTAGTAAAAATTTTGTTTTGCATAATGCTATAATATATACTTGTTATATTTTTGACCATTTATATTTAGTAAAAACATTTATATATAGGCTGTTACAAATTCGCTTCTCACTAGAGGGATCTCGGAAACGGTAAGAGGTACAAAGTAGCTTAAAAGGGGGCAAAGTTGAATAATCAGGGGACCAACATTATGCCTCTAAAAAACCAAGGCTAATAGCTTTCGAAATATTTGAAAAAAAAAAAAACCGGAAACTTTGGAAATCCTTTTTTGTTTTATTTCAGCCTTGTTTGAAGTGATATTGAAAAAAGAAGAACACTTTCTCATGGCCACTCTTTGCCCTCTATCGAATGGCATAATCAATTTTTACATGTAACGTTTCGCCTCTCCATGACCATCACGAATTTCATTTTTTTAAATACAACCCTAGAAATATTATTACATTTTTTGCAAGCTTTCATGATCCCCAATACTGTACTGCCTCAGCTCAAACCAGATTGAGACGTTTTGTTTTGAAAAATTCATCTTCAGTGTATTCCTTCCAAATTTATCTAAACTTTTTATTTAGATTTCTTTGTTTATTGAATTATCGTACAGTGTAAGTGTCGTTAGACCCTATGAAATGCATCTAGTTATTTAAACTATTACCGCCTTGATTTTTTAGAGGCATAATGTTGGTCCCATGATTACGCAACTTTGCCCCCGTTTAAGCTAGTTTGTATCTCTTACCGTTTTCGGGATCCCTGTAGTGAGAAGCGAATTTGTAACAGCCTGGGTGGTTCGAATTTTATACAGGAAACTTCCAGGGCAGATAGATCTCTTTAAAATAGTAGGTGTTTGCCGTACCTATAAACATAGGTCTGGAACAGCTTCGCTTTGGAGATAAACGGTGTTGAAGTGTAAAAAAATATTTTTTTGTTTATATGCAAGATCATATATTACCTGTAATCTCAATTTTTATTGAGATCGTTTAATAGATTTTGGAGATATAAACAAAAAATTAATTTTTTTTAGAACTTCAACACCCTATATCTCCAAAACCAGGCTGTTCCAGACCTATATTTATAAGGCAAGAACCTACTATTTTAAAGAGATCTATCTGCCCTCGAAGTTTCCTGCATAAAATTCGGACCACCATGTAGATAGATTAACGACGAAATAGAAAATATCAATTTCTAAAGCAGTCGACGGATTTTATTTTCTGTATTATTCCATTAAATGTTTCCGTCCGTCATCCCTGCGCCACTTCGAAGGATTTGATTCCTACAGTTATTAATTCTCCTAACAACTATTTTGGTACAACAATATTAAAATTTATTTTAATATTATTTTCGTTAACTAAATCTAGTGAATATAACGATCAGTGCACACTTATTTGTAGGGCTGTCAGAACTGAGCCGTGGGACATAGGCGTGCGCATTATTTATTAAAAAGCAACAAATTAAATTGTCTACAATACACCATCATAACACCAACGGATAGGAATTAATTACGCAACATCTGCACGATAACAAATGCAACAGCATACTAACGTGACGTGAACATGAAAAGCATTCTGAGGCAGCGGCTCACGCATGTCTCGGTTGACCCGCTTGGCACGCCATTGGACTGCGGTTCTCTCTGACAGCTTTACTTATTTGTAAAAATATATATGTATAATATACATTTTTTAAATTTTACTTATTGTAAAAAACCAAATATTTGCTGTTTAATGCTTTTTACGGACGGACAATCGAGTATTTAATTAGAGTCGTGTAAAACATGTTAATGATTTATTGGCACGTTTATCTAAGAATATTTTCCTACTGCGTAATTTGGATAGGGTAGTATCTAAGCCTGTACTCATATCTGTATATTATGGTACTTTTCATGCCACCATGACTAATGCAATTTTGAACTGGGGTCATTCGTCTCACAGTGATAAAATTTTTGGTTTACGTCAGTGTATTAGAATTATGGCTGGAATAAAATACAGAGATGATTGTCGGGAGCACTTCAAACTGCTAAATATTCTTACTATGCCGTCAGTTTACATATTTGAATGTCTCATTTACATAAAAAATAATCAGAATAGATTTGTTCGACAAGAAAATTTTCATTTTCATCATACAAGAGAGCAACACAATATTACGCCAAAATTTCATAGATTAGCGAAATCCAGAGATGGCACAAATTATTTTTGAATTAAATTCTTTAATAGACTTCCATCTGAGATTAAATCACTAAATTCAGACTGTTTTAAGGCCAGAATTAGAAAATATCTTAAGAGAAAAGCGTGTTACAATTTTGATGAATTTCTTGCTGACCAGTTTTTAGATATATAATGTATGTTCGTAATATTCACTTTTTTATGCTGCTAACCATAGACGTTGTGAACACTATTAACAGACGGTTCTTTGCTACGTCTCTTAAAAAAGGCAAGATTCCATCGAATCTTAGCGACCCTTATGTTTTAAGTAAAAAAAAAAATAAAAAATATTTTTAACGCCCACAACTTTTCAAGTTGTTAGCATGTAGTTACTTAAATATATTTTTTGCTTTGTAAGGGGTTTTTACGCCTAGTTGTAATCACCCTGTACATAAATTTCTTCTCATCCTGCGAGAACTTTTAGTAAAATTTTTTTACACTCACCCTGTATAAACACACAGCTGTACATTTTCCTGCAAAAACAACAATAATTAAATGAAAACTAATGCTAATTAAAGTCTGCTATATATATAGTACACAAGAGTAGACCCTGATTATTCAATGTAATTAGCTGTTTACATCTTATGCAACTGCAATATGCATATACAAATCAGACCAGCCATGAAATAGGAAATAATAACGGAAATGCATTGCGACTATTATGACTTCATCGCCGGGAAAAACAGATCTATTTGGAGGCGCATGTTACCTTGTACAAAGTCGAATTGTAAAAATCGGTATGTTTGATCAAACGACGGAGTACCTATATGTATGCACTACGAGCAGTAAGCAGTAAATTTAAAATTGCGACAGGTTGGACTTTATTTACTGCTGTACCAGTGCAGTTCTCACGTATTTATGGGACTATTATGAAATAATTAATAGTTATAATTTCACCAGAAGTGGAACAGGCGTTTACTGGAGTGACTGTCGAGAAAACTATAATTTCAAAAACAAAAAAATCATTCATCCAAATTTTTATATACCTACTTACTAAATAATCACTTTCAACAATTAGATTTTCAAATCACGTAATTATGGAATATACCATGTTGTTCATTCATTCATATGAGAGCTTCGTTTTTGAGATACAGAATGTTAAAGTTAATTAAAAAACTTTTTTTTTCAGATATTTGAAAAACTATTTTGACGGTTTTGATAAAGCTTGGTATCGTTTTATTAATAAGTAAGGGGCTTAATTTGATGTAATTAGATTTAATTTAATTATTCCAGGGGCAGCGCTGGAATACAAACGATAAAAGGTTTTATTTTCTCGAAAAGTAAGACAAAAATGCGAGAAACAAAAATATTTGTATTTTTAATTACTCTATGTAAAAATAATATCAGACTTATAAAAAAGCAGCGGCGCGCTTCAATTTTCTCTCAAATATCTAGTTAGGATGCCCCAGCGCCGCCCCTGGAATAATTAAATTAAATCTATTTATGTATATCAAATTTCGCCTCTTACTTAATACTTGACATCGGAAACTTTATGGCTACAATCAACTAAATAAACGGTAGTAATCTACATATATTATACTAGTAAGTGGCAATACGCATTGTAGCTGCAGAAATAGGCTAAATTTGCGGTTAAGCCTTGTGCCGCTCTATGCTCACGATACACAATGCTACTGCCTGCCATAAAAACACGTGCCATACAATTGACCATGCAAAGTATCAAACTCACACACGCACAAACGACAATGAAACATTTCGAATAAATTGATCGATGCGAAGCTTCAGATCAGAGGCAGACATATACATGTTATTGTACAATGACACGGAAAGTGTGATTATTAAAATGTGAAGTAGTTGATGCTTCGCCATCATTAGTAAAAACTTACTTATTATTACGTACTGTACCTACCTATATATTTGATGAAAAGTTCCATGCGAAGCGTTTGGTTTAGAAAAATAGACACTGTTCCTTTTTGTTACATACTATTATGCAAATATTTACATATATATTTATAATGGAAAGAGTACAAGAAGGCAACAAATGTGTAATTTTCTGTTAAAATTACATAAGAGAGAACTCGGCCTACAGCCAACCCTGTACCACATTGCAGCAGCCCTAACATTTTGATCTCTACTTATTACTAATAACCAAGTTTTCTATAAATCGTCCAAATAGTTTTGCAGATGTTTAAAAAAAGGCCTTTTTTATTATCACGCAAACGAAACTTTAAATCATACAAGTTGATATAAACTTATCTTTTTATTTTTACGATCTTTATAGTCTTTTCAATTTTCCAGATTAAAACTTGATTCACCCTGTATAGTTAACATTTTACATATATGAAGTTTTCGTTTCAGTTAAGAAATCTAGAAGGCTTTGCAAATACCGGAAGATAAAAGATCCGTCTATATGTATAAATTATTTTTATAATTTTACGGGAATGGTAATATTTCTGCAATTTTTATATTTTTGTGTATATTTTTTCCAACCTACAAGATTTATTGTATCTCTGTTGTGAGGTTTATATTTTTATTCTTAGTACTGTCTATGAAAGCCTGATTTTTTTTCTGTTTATTTTTTTAATCTTAATCTTTGAAAACTGAAAATCCTCGGTTTTTGAAATTTTTATTTGTACTATTTTCCGGATTGCTTTTTTATTTATTTAATATATCGTTTTTTTAAATCAATATTTTTTTCATTTGTGATTTATTTTTTCTCACATTTACATTTGTTGCAATTTAACTACATCATGTATTTGTCAATTGTAGTCACTAGTATCCTTCAAGTATTTCGAATACCTTCTAGATTTTTAGACTGAAACCAAATCTTAAAAAAATTAAAACTGAATATTATAGAAAACAATTATTCTGTATTATAAAATGATGGAATTTGAGATATAGATGATTCTGATAATTAAGCTTACCCAACTATATTTTTAATAAAAAAATCTCAACACTGATTTGCTTCAAAACCTCGTGTAAAAAAATCTTAATGCTGGCTACATCATGGTAATTGGTTTAACAAGTGCTTCTAGAGAGCCATTTGTATATACAAAAAATTGCATTCCGATCGGCGCGTCCAAATATTTCAGAAAAATCCTTGTTGTTAATGGGCTACCCTGTATGTGTAGGGTGTCTGAAACGTTCAGATTTTATGATCGTATAAGAAATTTTACTTGTTGTTTAAATTATATTTCCTATAAGATCCCATATTTTGAACGCTTCGTATAGGGACACCTTGTGTTATTATTAATTAAATTAATTATTAATTCTGAAACTGTGTATTAAAATTAAATTCTGTAATATGTATTTACGCAACTTTCATATACACTCACTACCTATATCAGTAATTAAATTTATTCAGAAACTGTTACGCAGGTATCGTACCGACATTTCACTGTTCCAAAAGTAGTAAAGTAAAATAAAGTTAAAATGTTCATTGTTTACAATTTAAAAGCCCATAATAAAAGTGAAGGCGTGGAGCGGATATACTTATAGGTCAAATACAATATAAAAGTGTATGCAAATTTCGTGTGGTAATTCTATATTTGATGCAATAAATCACGGCAGCACTAACATATACAGCATGTGACAAGGAACGTTTTTATTGAATATCGACTAATATAGAAACGTATCGAATTTGAAATTCGTAATTTTGAAATTTTAGTATGCAGCTTGGTAGGTACCGTAGAGATATTGTTTTTATAAAGGAGTCTGTACCAAGTACGACAAAAATATATAAGATATCTGTACTCTTAACTTAAATATTACATATAAAATCAATATGAGAATAGATGGTTTGGTATTAAATATTAATGTACATATTTTATCCAAATTAGACTTTTGAGCATTAATAAGCAATTTTTTATCTTCCTTTTATCTGTTTGGACAACATAAAAGATACAAAAATAATAGAATAAGTGGTTTTCGTTTGTGTAATTTTGAAAAATAACACAACCACACACAAAAAAAAATGATTTTCAGATCTGGACGTCAAACTATGTCTACTATATGTTTTCTTGGTCGCTGAATTCGAATCCGCGATTTAACCCCATCACGTCAGGTTTTACCAATAATCCTATATAACCCCACAACTCACGCTGTCAAGGCTGTGTAACTTTTATTACCCGCTAAAAGAACAGTGGGATGCTTATAATCAAAAGTTTTAGAAATTATAACTGTATCAGAAAAATAGTTAATCTACAAATATTATTTTTCGTTCAAATCTATGATATTTCCTTAGAGAGTTAAAGTAAAAATTGCCTCTTGACTTTTCTGCATAGTTTTTCCCATTTTGGTATAAATTAACAATATATAAATATTGATCCTGTGCCTAAATCCTCCCTCAAAAAATGTATTTTGTCAGTTTCTCTTAAAATTGCTAGAATAAAAAGAGAAGATTCCATCTGTTACTTCGAAGAAAAAAGAAGTTGAAATTACTAGATTGACGTATTAAACTAACTTTAAACTGATACTGATAATGAAGAAGAAGAAAGAGGGATCCCAAAAGATATTTTCCCAACCTTTCAAATTTTCGATTCATCTCCTTAAAGAAAAAAAAAAAGAGATAATACAAACATAGTAGCTAAAATCTTTCGTTTCTGAGGGCAAATTGAATTTTTTCTTTTTACTCGACAGTAGAAAAATTGATTGATCTTTTTTTGTGCAGAATCAGCACATCAGTAAAAAATGCAGTCGTTTTAGTCAAAAATGCAGTCGTTTTCTATGGTCTATCTGTAGTCGGAGAAAATATTTTCAAAAAGAGGGGATGCAAGGAATGAAATGTTTAAATCTCATTTTTACTGCCTCGGCATCATATCTTTAACATCCTTATAACTTTTAAACAAAGCATTTTTGAGCTAAGTAGAGTTAAATCCAAAATCCAATTGTTTTTGCCTGAGGAATTTGTGTTGTTATGAAACCACTGTTTCCTGAGACGTCGTCGTCATGTAGAAAAGTTAAAAAACACATTTAAAACAATTAGAAGTTTCCAAAAATATCCATTTAGACAAAGTAATTTAAGAAACGACATTTTGCGGAATTATTTATAAAACAATCTGAATCTGGATGATTATAACTAACTAGACTTCATCAACATACTGGTTGAATATAAAATTTCGCTGTGAACGGAATGTCCCGTTGTTTGTATGAAATTAATAACAATGTTCCCGTGTAGAAAAACCTGAAATTAGTGTCACTCTGTCCTCTGCAATCTTACATTATAATTACCGACGTCATAACTTTTACTTACACGAATATTTTGCTACCTTATTGTGTCCGACTAGAAATTAAGTTGCCTTATCCTTCAGTCTGCACTTTTCCTAAAAGAGAATGCTACCAAATCGAGATGGTAATTACTAGTCCTAATGAAGCGTTTTTCCTGTACCCCATTGGATGCGGAATATTAATCAAATGACAAAGGTTTAGACATCGCTAAAGTTCTTGAATGTAGTAGATGGACTGCCTGAAGTGACACGATGGTGTTCATGTGGACTTAAGTTTCAGAACCAATGCCAAAGTACTTGCTTTAAAAAATGGAACTTTCATGTACATAAAAAATTTAGGGACCATGTGATGTGCTAGTAAATTTGCCATAAATAAATCTTTAAGACTGGAATGTGATATGTTGAATGGTGGTGATAGTGTTCGTGAAAGACCCCAGTGGTCAACATTTGCCGAATATCCCGAAGAAGAGAGTTACCTACAGTTCCAGGATCTTTATTAAACCTAGTTTATTTTGTCCCCAGGTGGAACCGGGAGAGACTATTGCCACAACCAAAGAAGGTGAGTCATTCTTTTAACCAGTAGTATTAATCAACAGTAACACATTAGGTAAAGTAACTAATTGTAAGAAAATAATATAGTTGCATATTAGGTACCTATTTTGGTGTGATGTACCTACAATAAGATAAGTTACAAAGGTTCTAAAATAGATTAACCTACCACTGAATATTGGCTAATATTATGTAATGAATTTCCCAATAAATTAAATCCAACACATTTGAGATACTGAAAATGTAGATGCACTTTGTAATTCCTCATAGTCGTAAATGTTTGTAAGAATCTAGAATTTATTTTAAAGAATTCGAGAATGTTTAAGGACATATCCACTCGTACCGTCCAATTTACTGTTAGACCTCTGTAATTTAGAGTCCTCATTAAGATAATCATATTCTCAATTTGACTTGGAAAGGGTTCAGAGAAATTATCTTAAATACTGTGTTTAAAAATTGATGGTGTCTATCCAATTCGAAGAATGGAGAAACTATGTTTCTATTTTGTTTTTATATAAAATTCTGAAATATGTAATAGACTGTACTGAATTCGGCTGAATATTTCTCAGTTCGCATCCGTCGCATTTATTCGTTTAGAGTAGCAATTCGCGACTAGTATATTGAAACTTTCTCCACTTTTTGCCATGTGTTCTAATTGCATGAAATATGAATCTAATGTAGATATTGTTTGTTGTTTCGTTGTGTTTGTCTTTCATTTTGGTCAGTAAAAACCTAAAAAATCTTGCGTTTTGGCCTATTCTTTTAGATGGCGCCAAAATAGTTCTGTTTTTTTGTTTTCAAAAAATACTTTCCAGTAAATCTTCTTAACTACGTTTAGTAGTCAGCCCAATCAATTTACTTGAAGAAAGAAGCACTCTTAAAATACAGAAATAGACTATTGTGTTCATTGCGCGGGTTTACCGTTTTCAAATAAAATCTGAATAGGTCGAGATTCACTGATAGAAGAAAATTTGATAACACAGAAATGAGGAAGCATATTAATTACTTATGTTATATGAACAGATTTTTCTTGCAACCCCCTTTTTTTTGGAGGGCGGATAGTGTTTAGTTCAGATTTTGAAAAAAANGCATCAAATCGTAGAGCTCCATGTGTAATACAACGTACGAAAATTTTATTAAAATATACAGGGTGGTTTCAAAGTTATAACCCTAAACGTTAATTTCTAGGTACCCCTTTGACCCCCCATAACTCCGTTAGGGGGCACATTAGGAAAAAAAATTATAGGAAGGACTAGTTTTATTTTGACCTCCCCTATACACTCCCGAGAGATTAGGAGGTACTTACCGGACACCTTGTATAAAATTCTGAAATATGTAATAAGACTGTACTGAATTCGGCTGAGTATTTCTCAGTTTGCATCCGTCGCATTTATTCGTTTAGAGTAGCAATTCGTGACTAATATATTGAAACTTTCTCTACTTTTTGTCATGTGTTCTAATTGCATGAAATATGAATCTAATGTAGATATTGTTTGTTGTTTCGTTGTGTTTGTCTTTCATTTTGGTCAGTAAAAACCTAAAAAAATCTTGCGTTTTGGCCTATTCTTTTAGATGGCGCCAAAATAGTTCTGTTTTTTTGTTTTCAAAAAATACTTTCCAGTAAATCTTTTTAACTACGTTTAGTAGTCAGCCCAATCAATTTACTTGAAGAAAGAAGCACTCTTAAAATACAGAAATAGACTATTGTGTTCATTGCGCGGGTTTACCGTTTTCAAATAAAATCTGAATAGGTCGAGATTCACTGATAGAAGAAAATTTGATAACACAGAAATGAGGAAGCATATTAATTACTTATGTTATATGAACAGATTTTTCTTGCAACCCCCTTTTTTTTGGAGGGCGGATAGTGTTTAGTTCAGATTTTGAAAAAAATAATTGCACCATTACTTTTTTAAGTGGATTTTGTAATTTTTTTTGTATACTACCTACCTACAACAGATTAATAAATCTGTTTTTTAAACACTATGAATATTTTTTGAATGAATGTCATTTATTGCTAAATATGTGGACTAAAACGTACCATACGATTTAACAATAACATCTAGTGTGTAGTTGGTAAACGATCTGCATCTATCGTTATCATCTGTTCTTCACTAGCAACGGCAAGGAGAAAGTGTAGACATAATCACTTAGCACACTCACAAAAGCATTGTAAGTGTATTACTGGTTGCCGACTGTACTTCACTGTTTGAATGAAATTTTGTAGGTAACCTTGATTGGCCTTACACAATATTATTTAATATTATTATTGCGAAATTAAGACAATATTCTGTTGAGTATTTTAAATTCTTTTTCTGAAATGGATAATTCGTTTCTCAGGTTTGTACTAAGATAACTACAAAATGTAATTCAAAAACTGTTATTTTAAGATGTACATAAATCTTATGAATACTTTAATATATTTCTCAAAACATCATACTCTATTCCACACTTTTAGTTTAACCAGTAAAAAATAATATGCCATTACATCAGGATATCTTTTTTGATTATAAAATTACATATTTTTATTAACAAAATCTATTAGGAACAAATTATTGGAAGACGTAGGAACTGCAATGTAACTTTTTAATTTTTTATGTAATATATTTAGTATTTATGCTATAATTAGACCTTACATTTCTTTCGTCACAGGTGTACATTTTATTTTAATGGAATGAGTGCTTGTGAAATTAAATAAATGAAGAAATTTGTTAATGTTTTCAAATTACTTTTACAGAGGAATGGGTCAGCAAAAAGAAAACCGAAGTAACAAATACCAAACAAATTGAAACACGAGTTAAGAGACAAGTAATACTTGAAGATGGAAAAATTGTTGAGGATACAGGGCCTATGGTCACCACCAACACTACTGAAGATTCAGAAACACAGGAACACCATCAAACAGAGGTAAGTTAAGTGTACTTTTAAAATTTCAATAAAACAATAGATACAGTTTGATTCATCATATGCAGAACTAAATAGTTCATTGAACATATTTCATTAAATTGACGTGAGTCCAGAGACAGCCAAAATAGCCAAATCTACTTTTTTTCGAGATTCCCCGCATGCGTGTTTCTTATGTGACGTAGGCCAGAGATAACTTTAATGTAATCATTTTTATGAAATAGGTTTCATTAGTGCGTTTTTCATAAAAAACTATTTTGACTTGAGATTATTTTTTTTTTATTAAGAATCAAGAAAAACTTGTCTACGGAAAACCCCAAAGCAAAGTGAGTTTGGCAGTCCCTAGATACAATTAGCAAATTATCTTGGTAATATAATGTAATATTCCTTTGTGGGAATACTGTTTTAAGCTGAATTCATTCTGATTGTCAGATAATATTTAATAAGACTGTTCCGTTTCCAGCCCAATTTCGGACAACCAAAATTTATAAATTATTACAATTCTAAGTAAAAAAGGGCATTTCCTTTTGTAGTGGTAAAGGTAACACTGAAATGCGTTAATTTTCATAAATTTTTTAAGTAAATATCTAAGAAAAAAATGTAGGTAACGATTTTTTAAATTAAAAAGCACGTTTCTTTAAAAAAAGAAGTGCTATTGGACAAAGTGAATAAAATAATTTTTATTATTTTAATTAGCGGAACGTAATGTGAGAATTTGTAACATTTAAGACTCAGATTAATTTAAAAAATATACTTTTAGATTTTAATTCCTACTGATTTTCCAAATGTGTTTATAATTTGTTTAAAAGATTATTATTATTATCCTATAACACCCGTGGTGCCTTCAGCGTTTAATGTCGTACGAGTCTCTTATTTTCGATTATTTTTTGTTAAATATAGATTTTATGACATTTGTTTGATATTTAATATGCATTGACGTTTAGATGTTTTTTTTTTATTTGCCTTAGGGTATTATAAATGTTTATAACGTCTTAAGACATTATTTCTCATTTAATGCATTTCAAAATATAATGATTATTACAAAATATCAGACTAATATTGTATTAGAATACTTGACTGTTTATAACACGAAAGTTGCTCAAAATTTAATGTTTTTTTATGTGGATTTTTTAAAGTCATTAAATAATATCTTTGTGCCTTTCCAACAGTTGTGGGAATATTGTTGTGTAGAGTACACAAATAGAAGACTAGATAGTCTCCTTTTTAGAAACACTGCACAACAATCTCTGTAGATCATTGATACCTCTTTTGGTTTTTGTGGTATTGTTAGGAAAACATTTTTATAGTACGTTTTACTGTAAAGAAGTCTCCTTATTAATTTTGTTATTTTCGCCAGTTACGAAAACTTGGGGATGACGAAACGGACGGTCCACTCGCGGTGGAAGGGGGCGACAGCAACGCCGTCGTCGAAAAGTCGAATTGGGTGGCGGTGGCAAACCCAGATGGAATCGTGCGTGAGGTTAAGGAACGCAAGGTTATTTCCAGAGAGGAGACAGAAGAAGTTAAAGAGACGGAAGACGTGCAGCACCTGGGTGACATCACCGACGAGGTAAGTCTAAAGGTTAAGTCGGAATAACTCTATAAATAATTTTCGAGGTACACTGAAAGACGATGTCCAAATTTAATTTACGTTTATAATAGATATTAATGAAAATATTGTGAAATTACTAGTTAATGTAATTATTTTGTGTCATCCACGATTACGATATTGTTTCTCATGTACGGATGTCCAATGACATATATATTTTGTTTGTTAATGTTGTCTAAGTCCGTCAACATTGACAATCAAATCAACAAATTTGATAAAAAAATGTATCATAATTTTGCACACATACCTATTTCTAAATTTTGCACACGCATGTAGCAGAATCTGCAGCGATTCTTATATGGGGCGGGAAAGAGGGAGGGGGGTGTAACTTGGCGGTTAATCCCCCATGACAACTAACAGACATTTCCAGACTTCTATACTATGATATTAATTTTTCATAATTTTAGATATTCATTTTTTAATTTTGCACAACTCACTGAAAGAAGTTACTTCTCTTGGCATATAACAGAAAACAAATCCTCCCGGAAATCAATCAAATCTAACTTTTTAACTGTACGATTATGTACACCGTTTTCAAATTGTGTACATTTCACTGAAATAAGTACCTAACTGCCTCTTATTGTTATTAAGAAGAGCTGAATTACAAAATTTAAAAATAAATGTGCAAAATTGTGCAAAAATTGCGCAAAATTATAATAGTCATTTTTTATATTAAACTTACTAATTTGGATAGTAAACTTCAAGGGCCTGTGTTGTTTTTATGGAATTAAATGTAGTACAAATCCGACAATACAAAGTCGGATAATTTTCTTAGAAGTTATTTTACGTTAAAGTAAAAAGAAGTATTTATCTATTACTTTGTTTTAAAATGATCTAATTAATATCACAATTACTCCTCAAGGTCTTCTATTATACTTGCAATTATATACCTACAAATGAAGTTGCACAACATACAGTGTGTTCCACATTGAAACTCGTATTTTAAAACAATTATGTTGATTTTCAATTTTTTTTTTTTCAGTATTTAGTACTGGATGAGATCTATACCAATTTGGTGGCCTACTGTGTCCAAAAAATGTACTATGAATTTCTTTTAAGATGGCTGATGGCTTTATTGAATCGCACGTGTTACTATTTGCTAATAATAAAATTTCATGCCGATAATTCATGCTGGGTGTTTGTTTTAGTAAGTGCAATTTTAAATGCAGTATTTGAAGGACCTTATATAAAAGACTTTGTACAGAGCGATAAAAAATCTGACAGTTACAAACTTGCACAAATGAATAAATAAGTTTTGAACCGAAAAACCCATCGAAAAATAACTTAAAAAAGTAAATAAAATAATGTCTAATAAAATGTTTGTTTAATGTTCGTAATTTTAATATTTATTTTCTCAAATTAGTTTTATTAGTGTACTATTAATGCAGAATCGCAGTGATTGTCTGCGGTTATTATGTTAAGAAGGCCTTTCTGTGTTATGCTTAAAACATTGTTATTAGTAACTTACCAAGTTTCTCTGCGCCAAGAAAATCTTTTCTCTATTCTAACCTAAAATGGCCCAATATGATGAAACATTGCCTATATATACCTAGGGTTTTCTAAATATTGTAATGTAAAAGTTTCATTTAATAAAGCAAACACTCTGTACGAAGTATTAAATGAAATTTTAGTACTAGTAGATAAGAATATGTACAATTCAATTTAGCTCACTTCAGTTTTTTCTTAAAACATTTTTATACTACCATAGTTGGCAATGAAATACGTATATAAATCGAGCTAAAAAAGAAAAAATTAAAAATCGGTCCATCTGTTTTAAAATACGAGGGTGGTACTGCTTAAAGTGTAACACCTGTATATTGCTATTAACAAGTAATAATAATCTCAGTTCTTTAAATTTCATTGGATCCCTTTTGGTTTTGTGTATACTGCATTGTACTGCTTATTAGTGTAAAAACGCAAAAAATTAAGGTAAAAAAAATAATAAAAAACAAAAACACCACGAGAGAGTTAAAGGTTATTCTTAAACAGTTTTTCAGTCAAGAAAGTGCACATGTACTTGTCTCTTGACATTTAGAAAATCGTATCAGGTTTTGTGTCAGCTAAAGTCAATAGACTCGTATTAATGACACGAAGGTTCTATGGCAGATGGTATTACTTTAGTTTAGAAGCAGAAACGTCCAACGAACAAAAATGGATGTTTGTGGCGTGGTGCTTTTCATATTTAATGTTGAAGTGACAAGTGCCAATTCTTGTCCATTCTCATCAGTTATTGTTTGTTAATTAAAGATAGATAGTCATTATTGTGTCTCGAATTAGAAAGGATATATTTTATAGGTAATAACCACATCCTACCTCTGTGTCAACACAAAGGTATACCAAATACAGAGGTGAAGGCGGCTATGCTTTTTCTTCTTAGATATAATTTGAACTTTATGGTGTAGACTGCCACAGTCTCCGACAGCTTATTTATAGTTTGCCTTTCTGGTGTACTTTATTGCTACTCTTATGTTAGTTCAAAACTTCAATATTGTTAAAATTACTTCAGTTTACGTGTAGTGGAATTAGTAACACTTTTATTGAAATACATATAATTAATACTCATTTATTTAACACATTCATGCTATTATTTGACGAGTTTTTCACAAATAAAAGTACAGACGCTTAAGATACTGTCAAACACGAAGGAAAAAGCAGGCAAGTAGGACATACCTGCCCTACTTATATCATTTTATACACTGTAAGAAAACTCGGACTTATTTTCACTCAATTTCACTCAATAATGTATCAATTTCTGTCCATACCCTATTGAGTAAGATTTTCCTCTATTAGTATGAGTACAACTAAAATTTTCGAAGCCCAATATTGACTGAAAATGTACCCAATAATTTCATTCAGTGGATTCACTCTTTGTCAATACCTTTTTGCTTTCACACAGTGTACCTAGTAGTAAGACATTTCATAACTATTTCTGCAAAGTAAACACGAATATCAATTTGTTTCGTGAAAAATTAATATATTATAGGAAACAGCTATAGTTTTCATAACAAAAACATCACAAGAAACAATACCGCATTACAAAACAAATCCTGAAAATTATAAACCATAATCGGGGAATAAAATCCGCTCATTGACTATATGATTCTGTCTTAATTACTGTAAACAATTTTCCATTGTTTTTCTTCACAAAAAATCGTATTTCTTATTATTTTTTTCATTTTATATTTTTACTAACGTTTCAAAAAAAAAAAAAATAAAGTAAATAGATAATATATCCGACTTAATATTCTATAGGGCCTTCTAAGATAATTTATTTAACTTATAAAGGTTATCTTTAAGTAGAAACGTATTTAAGTAAATATACATGGTGTCTCGGTACTTGATACCAAAAAGTCGAATACAAATATATGAGGTCAAAATAATATCAGTTCTTCAAATAATTTTTTTTCATACGTGTCTTCATTAACATGTTACGGACCCTCAAAGGTGAAAATTAACAAAGTTATTTTTATTTACAGTCTCTAAACCACTAACTTCAGCCTGATTCAAATTTGGTGATCGATAACACATGAGTACAACTTGTTTTTGATGTTGTAAGTGAAACTTCATTATGCCCAGTACGCCAGAGACGGAATATGCCCAATGGTTAGCAACCCAGAATTTTTGCATAGACGACGATCGCAATCTGCCTGCATTAATAATAAGTTCCCTGACGAATTTGTCAACGATAATACCCTCTTGGTTCAACTAGGCAAAATTAACAGTTTAGGAATTTTTTGTGATTTTATGTTACAGTGCTCATCGAGCGGCGCCTCCACCAATTTTTAATTGGACATAATTACTATGTTAAAACCGTATATATTTTAAAATAAGCGTCTAGATAATCTTACTGCCTGCTAATGTAATTTTCACTAACAAGATTTGACAAACACACTTTATACATAATACAAAATAGAAAAAAAAAAAACAAGAATAAGTTAGTTAAAAAATAATTGAAAAGGAAGAAAACTGTCAAAATAAATTTTCAATATGGGCACCTTCTACCTCCTCACACTTCCTAAGTCTACGAATATTATTTGTTTGTACACGAAAAATCATTTCTGGGGTATGTCTAATATTATCAGAATGGAAATTAATTCTTTGCAGCAATTCATCCCTTGTCTGTACTGGGGTTGAGTGCATTAAACTTTTCAGTTATCCCCACAGGAAGATGTCCATCGGGTTAAATTCTGGAGAACGTGGTCGCCATGAAATTGGACCTCCTCTCCCAATCCATTTATTGTTAAACACAATGGATGAATAATTTTGTACATCAATATTTAAATGGGAATGAGACCCATCGTGCACGAACCAAACGTTTCTTCAGGTTTCTAATGGAACATCGTCAATAGTGGCTGCAAATTATTTTGCAAAAACTCCGAATATCAATGTCCATTCAAACGTTCCTCAAAAACGTAGGGACCTATTAAATTATTACCCACTATCCCTGCCTATAGATTAATAGTGGATAATAATTTAATAGGTCTATACGTTTTTGAGAAACGCCTGAAAAGACATCGATATTTGGAGTTGAATACTTAAATTTATCCTTGTTTTGCTTTTCTGTTTTGTGTAAAGCGTGTTTGTCAAGTTTTGTTAGTGAAAATTACATTAGCAGATAGTAAGATTTTCTAGGTTCTTATTTAAAAAATATGTACGGTACTAACATAGTAATTATGTCCAATTAAAAATTAAAAACAAAAAATAGTGGAGGCGCCGCTCGATGTGCACTGTGACAAAATTACAAATATTTCCTAAACTGTTAATTTTACTGAGTTGAACCAAAAGGGTATTATCGTTGACAAATTCTTCAGGGAACTTATTTTTGAAGCAGGCAGATTGCGATTCTGATCTAAGCAAAAAATTTGGGTTGGGTATAGTCCGTCCCTGGCGTTCTGGGCATAATGAAGTTTCACTTACAACATCAAAAACAAGCTATACGCGTGTGTTATTGATCATCAAATATGCATCATGCTGAAGTTAATAGTTTAGAGATTGTAAATAAAAATAACTTTTTAATTTCCACCTTTGAGGGTCCGTTATTTGTTAACAAAGGTCCGTATGAAAAAAAATTATATGAAGAACTGATTATTTTGACCTCATCTAATTGTACTTGACTTTTTTGTATCAAGTACCGGAACACCCTTTATAAATCTGAAACGGACACTAGATTAAATAATCTTAAAATCCAACTGAAAACTTAGTATTTGAATTAGTATACTAGAAAATGTACCTTGAATTTTCTCTTTTATTGACAATGGTCTTAAAGAAACTTCAGTTGTTATTAAATACATTATGAAGGGAACATATATGGACTTTATGACCGACATGGGCTGTATTATCTTCTTAAAAACCTAGTACAAGTTAAAAAATTATATGGGATCAGTTGAACTTTATTGTTAAATATAAATACATAATTCATAATTAAATGCCTAATAATAGTGATAACATGTGTTTCTAATATCAGACAATGGGTATTAAAATTCAAGTTCTTAAATGGTTACCTGTTTTTGATAAGATGCAGACTATAATATGCATTATTATTAAACAATAGAAGACATTATTAAAACAAGTAAATGACCTTCAATCGCAATTTGGTGGGCAATCAACGATTTAATCAGGTGGTGTATAGAAACTTTTGAACGGAAAATTCTGAATTTTTTCTACTAAAAACGCTATACTTAAATTGTAGTTGAATAGTACATTTTAAATTAAATTGAACATAAAATTAGATATACAGGGTGGCCCTCACAAGAACCGACACAGGGCATGTGCATGTAGGGGTGTCCAAAATATTGTAATTTAACCAAACTTACCTATATGCAAAGTTGCACCCCTGAGGAGTTATTAGCCCCAAAGTGGGGCCCTAAATTTTGAAAAAAATTAATATCTTTGCAACACTTTACCGTAGAAGAACCAAATTTGGTACAAGATTTAGGTTTATTACTGGTCTTCTTTGACTATGATTTAAAGATAATTGAAGCACGACAAGGTGTTCATTGGGGATGACTCACCCCTAAAATTGTACCGAACTTTTTTTTCATTGACCGTATTGAAAAATAGTAATATTAATTCACAGCAGAATTTAATTTAAAATTTTTTTCTACTCGTCAAATTTTAAAAAACTTTTATGGTTTTCAAGAAAAACCGTATTAACTGACACAAGATTGTAACAGTGTTCATTAGAAAATAATCAAAGGCTTTATCTTTCAAATTTGACAATTGGCCAAATAAATTTTACTTCACTACAAGTAGCTAGGTAGTTTATAAATAAGCGAATATTGTATTAGTAAAAAACACAAATACATAATACAAATAATAATTGATATTTTTCCAACAACAATAACAGGCAAGTGTTGAAATAATAGATATTTATTATACAAGGGAAAAAAGTACTAGATTTTAGCTCGAGGTTGTGTTACCTCCCGACGCGAAGCGGAGGGAGACAAAAAACCGAGAGGTAAAATCTACTTTTTTCCCGTGTATAATACACTATTTTTTTCTGTGACGGGAAAAACACGGTTTAATATTGAAAAAACATTATTACAATATATTAGTCACTAAAGTTTTAAATTGGTAGGCTGTTATACTTATAGCGACAATTACATCTGCGTTGCTAAGGAAACCTTTAAAGTAATCAAATATCTGTCAATTTAATTCTGTGATTTGATTTAAAAATAGCAAACTTAGTGGTTGTTTAGTAGTTACTTTGAATAATATAAAGTTCAAAAATTTCTGATTCCGAGTTTTCTCTGACTCCACCGGAGTTAGTACAAGCAGCGAAAGTAGCGTCACAAAAATTATTTTAAATATCTACCTTTACTTATATATATTGTATATATCCGGGAAAAAAGTACTCACTTTTTTTCCGGGGAAAAAAGCAATTTCATAAAAAGTGACATTTTGTTACCTGTCAACAGAGATAAAATGTCAAACTTTTTTCCCGTTACAGAAAAAAATAATTTTATTACTAACTGACAGGTTTGAAATATAAATTCATTGTCTACTAGGTACTGACTTTTCGATTGTTTTCTAATAAACACTCTTAAAATCTCGTTTCAGTCTTCTGCGGTAAACTGTTGCAGAGATATTATTTTTTTTTGAAATTCAGGGCCCCACTTTGGGGGCTAATAACTCCTCAGGGGTGCAACTTTAAATATAGGTAAGTTTGGTTAAATTACAATAATTTGGACATCGCTACATGCACCTGCCCTATGTCGGTTCTTATACGGGACACCCTGTATAGTAATAATAAAAATTGCGCTAGTACTGGATGTTTTTATTATCTGCTCTAACTCTCATGTAGCTGATAATGAATAATTTCGATTATTTTGGCAGTGGTCATTACTCCGAAGACGTCGATTATGTTACTACATTAATCACATAAAAAAAAAACGAAGAGCCGAACTTATGTGGGAAAAAAATTGTGGACAACTGTAGACGAAACTAGAAATAGGAGAAATTATAAAATAGAGCATGTTTTATAAAGAATTTCAATTCCTTATGAAGCAAAATTTATCGCAATATTAACCGACACTTGAGAGAGACCACTACAGATGCCATTTTATTGATACAGTTATATGCTAAAGCTGCTTACAAAAAAATGAGACGCTGCTAAGTTTATTGTAATATATTTAACACAGATAAATTATTTTTAATTTGCCAATGACGCCTCTGACTTCGCACGTAAATGTCAAACTTTGTTACCTCACTAAGCAGATAAAGTAGCATTTGCTCTTGTTAAATGGTTAGATAAAATTGTACTTTCATGTTACAGTAACCAAAAAAACTGTTTTATTTATTAATGGAAATAGGTCCTGCCTTGACAACAGTTTGTCTATCAAGACTCTCAAAACGTCAGGTGAAAACCGGGCTAGGGCGGCGAAATTTAGAAAGGAAACAACGGGCGTGCACAATAAACGATTTCATCACCCGACGAAGATTCCTGACCTATCATGAATTAAAACGTGATAGCGTTCTGTTTGGAAACGTTTAGCGATTTTTTAATCCCGCGCCGCGAACGTTGCATAATCCGATCTTCCGTACGTTGGGGAGTTAGCACGAAGCGGCACTGAAAGTAGTAATTCATTAATCAAAGAAAAAGTCCGCTTCCTGCTGGGAGGAACATTATGTATTCCTCCGATGGGTGGGTTAGAGCCGTAATAACTATCCAACATTAAGTATTAATAACTTACATCACTGTCTCGGTCACTAAATCTTTTCCCTCAGTCCTAAGTGCTTCCTTAGTGATTGTAAAAAGGATATATGCATACAGGGCGAACCCTAAATAGGGTCTCAAAAATAGGCGGATTTTGCGGTCACTCTTTAACAATGACAACACACAAACACAGGATACAGCCACTAGACACTGAAATAAATAACTATAAGGATATACGCTTACAATACACAAAACACTTCAATAAGTACTTTGAATTTTTACTACAAAGCTAAGCTTAATCAACCACAATACTGCACCATACAAATTCTGTTTCCATTACAGTAAAACCTAAAAAATTCTGGCAATATTTGAATTTTGCGCCATTTGTGCGGAAAGTGTTTCCAACGAAAAAAAGACAGGGTTATAAAAAATGGAGCTCCACATGGAAGAACAATGCGCTTTCATTATTGAGCAGTATTTAAAAATAATGTTTGGCAGATACAGATCACAATTTTCATACAAATTATGATCGGAATAGTGATTTAACTTCATCATCTGTGAAAATATTAATTGAAAAATTCAGGGAGACTGGATCAACTAGTGATCTTAAACACTCTAGCCGTTCTTCAACAAAAAACATCGAAGTAGTTCGTGAGAGTGTTGCTGAGAGTCCACGTATATCAATTCGGCACCGTGGACAAGAATTCAACATTTCGAGAAGCTTTCTACAGCGTATTCTCATGAAAGATATGCCTTTTCGTGCTTACAATGTGTCTCATTCGGAGTTTAGAAAATCCACCAGTATATGTTGAAAAACAAATGCATCCACGACATGCCACTGTTTGGTGCAGATGCTCGCTATGGTGACATGATAATCCAATTTTTTTGTGCCTAAATCGCAAGATATGGATGTAGACGACAGTGGTTTCAACAAGACGGTGCCCCATGCCATACTCGAGAAACAATTCAGTAACTGCATGAGACATTTCCTGGTCGTGTAATATCCCGCTCAGATCATGTGATTTAACGCCGTTATACTTTTTTTTTTGGGGTTTTTGGAGAAAATTGGGTGCTGTATCAATTTGTGCAAAACGGTCATGTATACTGTATATTTTATGAATCAATAAAAAGTTTACAATTTTCAATTAAAAACCTTTGATACTTTACGTATAAATTCATTTATCGACCGTATTATAAACATCTCGTAAATCGATAAGCGTTAACTTATTCGGCCATTCTCCTTTTGCCAAATTAACAGTGGCCGTTTGTTTTTGCCCTCCTAACGCCCTGTTGTCAATCTCAGAGGTCTCTGACACTACGATTCATAAACTAAACGCAGTGCTTTGACATAATAGTAACAAAAACTTTTTAATAAAATTTTGAAATGATTAAAAAATATTTCAAACTTATTAGATTCCTATTTTAAAACAAAATCAGTTTTACTCACAATTAGCAATGTAGTATACCAATATTAGTTCATAATTATAAAATCATGAAATACTAAATTAAAGAAAGAAGTTTGAAAGTTTTTTAATGTCCTGTGCTGCGTCCGCATTGACATCAAGAAAATATGGTAACTTTAAAATAACACTTAATTAAAAAAGTAATAATAGTGATAGGTTGGTATTCTGAGAAACACGTACTATTACCATTAAAAAACTGACCCTATCTTAAAGTAACACCTTATGACAAAATTAGATACAAAGTTTAACCGTTTTACATTTTCTACCACGGGCATCTCGTAAACCGTAAAAGACACGAAGTAAGATTAAAAAAAGTTGTCTTAATGCACTTGAAGGCAAATCCAGTGAACATCAGGGTTTTGTGTAGAATAACTTCCACAAATGAAGTTTTTGTGATACTCTGTGTAGAAACAAATATGTAGTATATTATGTACTTTAGGAAAAGTAAATAGTTAACAATACGACAGGCTACATATATCAATGTAATCAGGAAAAAATATCTAATCACAAATACAAAAATCCAACATGATGTCAATATTAATCCACCACATCTGCTGTCGTGCCTGAAATATTTTGATAGCACTGAAAATTCCGATTTAGCAAATGTTACATGATTTCTTTATTACGTAACAGAAAAAGTTGAAAATTTCAAATGTTAGAATTTTTAATAGTGTTTTTCTTGACTACCATTATAGCATAATGTTAAGTTTAATTCTTAAATTCTTTTATTTTTCTTAAAATTATTTTTCTCTGCAGAGAGAGAACCATGAAATAAAATTTATAGAATTTATTCCAAAATAAATTTTCGACCAATTGTTTTGCCGCAAGAGGCATTCTTAGTGTGATGATTTCTCTAAAAGCTTGGTATTTTATGTACACTAATATATAGATTTCTATTAATTACAGTTTTAAAAGAAAGCCCATTGAAAAAAAATCCTTAAAGTGCAGAAATAAGTTATATAATTTATCGTGTTTTTACAAAATGATGTAGATATTATAAATAATAATAGATATAATTTCCTTGAAGATTTGCAATATTATTTCCTTGGTATTGTTAAGAGAGAATTTTTAATTTTAGGTGGTTATATCTATTAGTGAATAGCTTTTGGATTATTTTAGAAATTTTTGTGGAAATGTGATAATGAGTTAGAAACACTCTGTATAACGTATTTCGATGGGAATTAAATGTAGGAAAATTTTTTGAATTAATATGCATAACATTATTATCTCTAAGTAACGTAAAATTTAAAAGTATTACCTACAATTAAATTTTGAGGAAAAGTAACTCCTTTACAATATTGTGCTCATAATATTCAATTAAATTAGTGGGTTATTACCCTTTTTTGCACATGATGAACATTCATAAAGATATATTCACATGTATATTGTCTCTTTTAATAATTAAAAACTGTCAAATGGTTCTTTGATATTAGGAGCCACATTCAGAAAAGGTCACAATAAGGCGGGAGTCCTTTTTTAATTTCAGTTTTACTTTGTTTCAAGAGTAAACAATTATTCAATGTCCATTAAATTAATCTCGAGTAGGAGATAATTATTTATTCTACTTCTAGAAAACGATAATCCTAACGTTTTTAGACTTGCATGAGAAAATTCCCATTAAAACTGTACAAAAAAATATTTATGCAGATTTTTTATTTAAGAAAATCATAAACTTGACATTCTCATGTTCATCTTCAGATCGAGAGAAACTGAAAAATTGTCACGTTCAAATTGACTCGACCCTAAGAATATTCTTATTTTCACATAGAATACATACTTATGAATAAAAAAATGCTTTTTTAAAAACTAATTTCTTTAAATACGAGTAGAAGTATTGTATATTTTTTTCAACATGCCACATGAACTATCATTATTTCAAACATGTGTACTACCTATTTGTTTTATGAAATATTTCTTGGAATTATTGGAACGAATAAAAAAATCCAATAAAAGAATAAATTTACATATTTTCCAATAAAACTGTTATCATAGTCAAATCTAACGGTTCTATTGTCATGTATGTAAAGAATATATAAGTACTCGTATACACTTACACAATTTTACTAAAGTGCGACTTTGTCTTAACATGTTCATGAAGAGGAAAACAACAATACCCTAAATAGATATAGAAAAGATTTAAAAATAGACATTTCATGACCTTAAATTTTTTTATTCTAATCACGAATTTACTGCAAAATATATCTTATACCGCGTGGTGAAATTCCATGTGACTTAATTATTCTTTCTCTCAGCCAATACAACTTAATTGAGTAATAGCTATTTCTAAATTTATATCCTTATATTGTTTTACAAATAATAAATGCTATTACCAAAAATCTTGATTACAGAAGTTTTATTAAATGATAATTGTTAGTTTAATTTATTACACAAAAAATCATCGAATTTATGGAAATTTTGAGGATTTGACATTGGCCTGATATTCACTGAATTACCATAACTTTCCCATAACATAAACCACTGACTTATTATAAAATTTTTATAACATAAATCATCAACATACATCAGGATATGAATAAATTGATTTTTCAATGCAGTAAATTGGAAACAAAATTTACATGTTAATCTGTTGGTAAAACAAGTGTCCTGTAAAACAATTTTTTAAAGTTCACGTTTCTGTAACTAATAAAAAAAATATTTATAATATTGCCATGACGCTATCTTGCGTAACAATATAATATTTGACCTGCTTGTTTCTGAATAATATGTTGATGTAAAGATATATAATATTTTGTACTATGAATATATGAATACTGATGTAGCCATTTCACCTTGCATGATTAATCTTAACATTTTAAATACCTTTAATTTTATCTAAAATTTCTAATCTATTTAGTAATATAAAAATATTTTATACTTTTTAACATGTCAACATATATTTTTTTATATATGATATCAAAATTTAAAATATACGTATGTATATTAATAATTAGTATCATTATCAGATATATCAGAGGACATACTAAAGTATGATTTGAAGAGAACATTAAATAATTTAAGAATAAAATTAACTTACAAGTGGGATCGGCTTTCAAATGTTATTTTAACAAAATAATAAAAAATTATGTAGATAAATACGAACCGCTTTTAGATATAACGTATAGTTAAAAATCGATTTTTAACTGTGAATCGTACAGAAGGGAATTATTATTTAAGTTATAAATTGATATGCTAGTTTGTTATCGAATAAATAAATAATCAACAATTACAATAGTGATTCCATCCGAGCCGACTTCCACAACGCAATTTTTCCAAATTTTTCAATATTCAAATATACAGGGTGTTACTGAACTTATGTCAAAAATTTAATGGAGTGAAAAAGGAGCAAAAACTGAGTTAACTGAAGTCAGAAACTTGTATCGGAAGTTTAAGGTCACAGAGAAAAAAGATAATTAAAAATGTGTTTAAAACTGTTTTGGAACTGTTGAAAGACATGTATTTTATCGTGGCGAGTACTTAAAAAAAATACTGTGTCACTTTTTACGAGTTTGTAGGTTTCTTATGAAGCCGGACTGTATTCGAAAGTCAGTTTGTAATACATTGTTGTAGTGATTGCTGTGCTGTTTTTCGAGAGTACATTTAATAGCCGTATTTCCAAGTTTTTTTTTAAATGGCGCATTTATTTAGCAATCACGAATATTATGATATATTCATAATTTATGACGAAGCAAACGAAAATGTCCACAGAGCTTGTCAAGTGTACCGTGCAACCACGTCGAGGTCGCGACGGTGGCCCAGGGCGACCACTAAGATTCTTAAATATCGAGGAGAAGATTTTAGATCTCGTTGAAGAAGATCCGCATCGTAGTACCAGAAATATCGCACAGCAAATAAATATTTCGGATCCTGTTGTGTGGCTGATATTACGAGAAGCTCAGTGGTACTCCTGAGGAATTTCTACTACATCCAGCTTTTTGCGAATGGTTGCTTCAGGAACATACAAGAAATCCTCAATTTACAGCGCAAATACTTGTTACAGATGAAGCATGTTTCAGTCGAAATACGTAACGTCCAAAACACTCACCACTTGACTATCGAAAATCCACACGAAATACGTCGCGGTGCCTTTCAGCAATAGTTTTCAGTAAACATGAGGGCCGGTATCGTTAACGACACTTTCATATGACCTTTTGAATCTGCTAAACGCTTAGACGGTCCTTCATATCTAGATTTTTTTCAAAGTCGCTTGCCGGGGTTATTGGAAGACGTGCCATAAATATGTGATTACTGCATGACGGAGTCCCCACTTACTTTTCTCGGAGAATGCGCGACACTCTAAATATTACTTTTCCCGATCGCTGGACAGGCCGTGACAGCCTAGTTAGATGACCCCTTTGGTCCCCGGACCTCACCCCTTTAGACTTCTTTTTGTGGGGATATGTGAAAAGTGTTGTGTATTCCACGGAAGTTCGTGAAATCGACCAACTGCGACATCGTATTGCCTAAGCTTGTAATACGATTCGAGAGGATGTGGCAATGTTGCAACGCGTGCGAGCGAATTGAATACGTCGCGCTGAAGCTTGTATGCAAGTAAATGGTGGATACATCGAACATCTACGAAAATCAGCAGTTCTTAAGAGGTGGCTTCTTGCAATGTTGATGTATTTTAAAATTACATTTTACTCAACACAAATCAGTGTATTTACCTCATTTTGACAAAATGGACATGTGGCAACAATATTTAACATAAGTTCATTAACACTCTGTAGATGGCGTTAGGTTTGAAAGTGACATTAATATGAATGTATGCTTTATTGACCTTTAAAAACCTACTAGATGATATTTAATAGAGAGGAATGCTGAAAACCAATTGTTATTTATTCTAATACATATGTAGCAAAAAATACAATCAGATCATACCAGATTAAACCTTCAAATAAATCTAGAGCTGTTGGGGTACTTTAATCAGTCAGAACAACCAGCCACCAGCTATGACAGGCTATAGAATTAGCTAGAGCAGACTCATTTAGAGTTCCGACTTCGCCTGCGATGTTGTTAGCGGTGTTAGTAAGGCATTCATTCAGGAATGGGTGAAAAATTAGGACACAGATGGATGCAAAGAATCCCTTAACAGAGGCTTAAAAGGAAATAGTTAACGGCAGATCTACTGGATTCAAATCGCGGATCTTCAGGAGGAAGAACAATCCACAGTCCATGTATTGTGCGAGTGTGAAGGCCAGCAAGGGTACTCTAACCCCTGTTGAAAGCTGTGCGCTCTAATTAGAAGGCTAAAGCAAGGTGAAGATCTAAGGTCCATGAGGTCCATAATAGATCCAATTGGTTGATCGCAGTGGAAAAGGACAGTGTATCTATTACATAAACTTCTATCTATAATTTTGTCCCCTGGCATACAAATGACTAATAAAAAGATTTGTGACGCTACTGAGAGTTCATATGTATATTGATTAAGTTAGTATCCGAGGTTATGTATTAGAACTTTTTGTTTATTTAATTGAATTTTGGTTTTTAATGATGAATCTTAATGATTAGTAATAATAATAATATTGGAGGGTTTGTCAAATGTTGACTGGTATCGATCTCTCACATTAATCGAAACCTGGCTTCTTCATGTTTCTGAAACATGATGAAACTTATTAATCAATTTCGGTAATTTTTTTAATCAACATTTCTATTTTTGTAAGCTAAAATAGTTGTGATGAATTTACAAAATTGACTCATGTCCATTTGATCCTTAAAGAATAAAGTTTGTCCTATTGTTTTGTCCTGTAATTGTTCGATTTATTTAAAAAATGTATTTGTTAACTATTTTTTATTATTTTTTCTTCAATATTTAGTGCATAAAACATTATTTGAGCAACATATTTGTATCTCTTTTAGAAATTTGCAATAATTCTGCAAGTCTGCTCCAGAGTTAAAAGTGAAGAAATTTCTTTCTGTTATAACAATCAAGTTAAGTGTGATGGTGTTATTTTATTTTTATACATATTGCATGACATAAAACCAACCAAAAGAATATTTATGTGGGAGTGCCTCGATCGCAACCGTTAAAATGCAAAGACTAATTCGCCTTGAAGAGCATATTCCATAAATCAGTTGTAAAAACATTCGTTATATAAGGTCCAGTTATGCGTTCTTTAAAGTTTTGAAGTAAACTTAAAGTATTAACAACATTCTACTACTAAATGTAAGTGGTAGTGAAGAAATAAATTTTAATTTGGTTAGTCAGTCTTCAGAATTTGTTCTATTGTTGGTTGAGTTTGCGGGTAGAAGAAAAAGTCATCACTATAAGATTTTGCTGAAAATAATATTACATTTTTTGTTACTTTTTAATTTGCTTTATTAAATTAAGTTATTGATTACATAATTGTGATCTGCTCTAGTTTTATGACAATTTTTAGTTATTTCTGAAGGTTTTACATAATTTAATGAAACGGTTTTTCTAGTTAATCTATAAAAAAAATGTATAAATGTAATAAACTGAATAATAATTTAGCTTTCGTATATAAAGGGTTTTCCAAAAATGGCTTTAGGATGTTGTTGTTGTATAAAAACCAAACCGTGCGGAATATTTTGGGTTTCTTTATTTTAAATTAAAATAACATCGATTACAAATAGAAGTGAAAGATTATGTCGTTTAGATGTCCACCACGGCTACGATGGCAGGCATCGATTCGAGCATTGAAATTGTTGAAGATCATTGGAGCTTCAATGTCCCTTATGGCGGCTCGAATGTTATCTTTTAGGATTGGAATGTTTCTTGGCTGATTAGCATAAACATTACTTTTCAAATAACCCCATAGACAAAAGTCTAAAGGGGTCAGGTCGCATGACTTTCTATGTGGATCTGTTGCTCTTTGTTCTAACATCCAAGTAACAAAATTTCGGCGTTGCAAATGGCCCCTTTCCTTCAAATTTTGAGTTAACTGAATTTTGTACGCGTGTAGATGCAAGTCATTGTGTAAAATTCTCCATAAACTGGTTTGCGTAATGCGTAATTCTTGAGATCGCCGTGGAATAGATATTGATGCATCATTTGCGACACCTTCCCGTACAAGGGCAATGTTTTCAGCAGATCGTGCGGTTTTTGGTCTTCCTGAATGTGGTCTGTCCTGAAGAGATCTAGTTGCTTCAAATTTCTTCACTAAATTTCGAATTGCTTGTTCAGAAGGACGATTAAAAGCTCCGAAAAAACCACGAATTCTGCAATGAGTTTCTTTTATGGACCGACCATTTCCATAATAAGTTTTTATTACTTCAATACGCTGTTCTGTCAAAAGCGGTACCATGGTTAGATTTGTATATGAATCACCTTAACGCATTTACAATTTCACCTGAAACACAATAAACACTGTGTAGTTATAGTCATTTAAAATTCTAAAGCCATTTTTGGAAAACCCTTTATTTTAAATCTGTAAATCATGCTACTTAATAGAAGAATAATAGCAAAATTAAACCATTATAAAGGGGTGATAAAAAATTAAAATTTCCAAAGGGATATCAGGAGAAATTAAATCGGATCATATTTTAAATACAAAAAAATGACAATAATTTTCTCGACTTTAAAAAATAAGCAAATTATCTCTTAACTCCCGTTAACTCGGTGCTCCACTTCGTAATAGGGAACGCACTATGCAAGCTGGCGAAGTACACAGCCATCAGACCTTGTAGCGAAACAGCTGATTTCCTAGTCGTCTCGTTCAGTTTTGCAATTGCTTTTAAAATCAAAGTGCGATGGATCTCAATTTTATTAAGACTTTATGGACGAATGAGTGAGTGTTTTTAGCCGTATTTGTCATTTTAAAGAAGTAGATACCATACAACTCTGAAAAGTAATAGGTTACACAATAACTGAATAATTGTTTATATTACCTACTTGAACATATGTAATACTAAAAACTCATACTCAATTATAAAACAGTGAAAACGTTAAAAATAGGTCTGTTAGTTAGGTTAGTGACCGAACAGTACGGTAGGTCAAGATTCACTCCTGACCCCTGACCTATGGTCATGAGCGGCCCGAAAAGGAGTTTAAAGAATGATGTGAAAATATGTTTTTCAGCGTAAATATGCATTTTAAAATTTTTTTAATCGCTTATTCGTAATCTACTCATTTTTTCCTATTTTTCTTTAAAATTAATGACATTATGACTGAAACATCCTGTATAATCATGTTTCAGATGATGCGGTCACTTGTTAAATACAGGGTGATTCAAAACTTATCCGGAAATAAATTTTTGAATGTAAAGTGGACTCTTACAAATACAATTTATTTTGTACAAAAAAATCAAAAAGGGCAGTTTGAAAATAATTTAAAAATACACTTCTGGACGGCACTGGAAACTGGTCCACTGTAAAATCTCCACAAGCATGCAATCATAGTTCGGCACAACGGCACAGTGTAATAAAAAATGAACGAGCAAAAAATGTTATGAATTTCTTTCCTAAGGAAAGAAATAAATTATAACACCTATTTTATATCAGCAAATTCAACTACTTTTGCCGCTATTGTTATTATTAATTAATAAAATTAATTTGTGACTTGAATTAATAAAATAATTTGACATACCTGATGTACAACAACTATTCAAAATTATGTCCATCGAACTAACACAAATATTGTCTTGCTTCACCATAACAGACATACTTCACCATAACACAAATGTTGTCTTGCTTCACCATAACACAAATATTTCACTATAACACAAATGTTGTCTTGCTTCACCATAACACACATACTTCACCATAACACAAATGTTGTCTTGCTTCACCATAACACAAATACTTCACTATAACACAAATGTTGTCTTGCTAAATTAAAACGATATCCATCAATTTCGATTGCTATACACGTAAGCCATTTTTGACACTTGGGGCCATGTGGAGAGAGAGCGAATTGCGCTAGAGACTACAGTAGTCCAGCGATGTAAGGGTTTTAAATACTACAACTTCAATAATTTTTAATTTTCTTGGAAACCATAAGGATTTTACAAAAACTTTTTTACGATAATAACTTCATTTTTCATGACGCATCCATTCTCAATTTTTTTCGGATAAGTTGTCAATCACCCTGTATAAACAAATACAGTATGGATATCTGAAAACATAAACAAATGTCGCATCGTCTGGATGGTGCATATCGATACATTGCAAAACATACATATATTCATTTGCTACATCCATATACATATTATTCACCAGAGCTATATAAAAGCTTTATTATATCTATATAAATGGTATGTCGTTAGGATTATTCATTAAGTGGGTGTTCTTCGGTATGTGATGGTTTGCACAAGAGATGAGAACATTTTGGAATATTTGAGGAGGTATGTGTTATGTAGGTACTTATATTTTTGTACATCCACATAAGACATAACTTGACGCCACAGATTTTGGCCAGTAATTAGTAAATATTTTCATCTATTTATGATTGACGTCAAGAAAGAATTTAAAATAAATTCACGTTTATTTAGTATAACACTAACGCATGGCACAATGATATAAACAATTGGTCATAATAATCTCGACTAAAGATCACTTTTGGACGAAAGGCTCACTACTCCCTTGAGTATGCGTACCTACCTCAATACGATAACACTCAATGTATTACTGTGTTAAATTATAGTAAAAAAAAACATTAAATTGTTCCATTTTAAACATAACTGTAATTGGCAAAACAAAAAATGAGTAACGGTGAAATACAAGTAAAATTGTTCTTTACAATACAAACCGCATTCTTCTGAAACGGGCTATACCAGGCACATAACAGAAGCCTTGGACAAAGCGGCCTCTCGTACAGCGATCCTTTTGTTTAGATAATTGCTTTAATAACGTTAAGATCATCTTCGTTGTCTTGTTATTTGCTGTATAAGTAAAGTTCAGTGACTGACGTTTCCAGAAGAAATTAATCGAGTTTTTTGCGACACAGCTAGATGAAGCCCGAGATAGAGGTCAGCATCAATTAAATATCCTTGCACTGTAACAGCACTGGAGTAATTTGCGCAAATAAACTAAGCAGTATGTTTTATTTCTGAATTGACTTTAGTCACTCGGCACCACGAGAGACAATGGGAGTTTCTTGATCGATCCATCAAACTTTTGGTAAATTACAAAGGAATGATTAAAAATCTCGGCGACAGGAAATTGCAATTAACAATTAACCGCAAGATTCAAACAATTCTCACTTTATTTTTTGTTGTAAAATACGTAATCTACGTTTATTGATTTCTTTGGTTTCTGCTTGATTGATTATTTTGTTAAAAAAAGAGAAAAACTGATTAAATAACCTGCACGCCAAAGTCAAGGGTTTTTTTGTGGATTTACTTTCTTGAATAATCATAACTCTCATATTAAAAAAGCACATACAAGATACTTAATTGGAATAGCTTGGAAAAAAATCTATTTTCGTTCTCGAAAGTTAAAAATTCAAGTATAAATCAAATCTAATGGTTTGTATTAAATATTATATTTTACTGACCCCAATGTAAAAAGAAATTTGCATCTGACTGAGATTTCCCCTTTTTTCAAAAGAAAAATTTAATTCTTTGCATATTTTGCTACCTGTAAATTTTTTTAAAAATTATTGAAATTAAACCCTTGCGTCAAAAGGATCAGTCAAAGATTATTTTTATGCCTAACCAAAAAATCTCACATTAGAAAAAGCAGCAAAATACAAAAAGCACATCACTTTCTATTCTGACTTTTCCTTTTAGTTACTTTTGACAGTTTAAATTTGTTTGCCTTTGTATGTTTCCATAGTTAGATAATGATGTTTATTATATTATGACTTATTTCATCTTTTAGAATTTGTAGCTAGCAAGAATCCAAATTATTAATTTGGCAAAATAACTCAAATATAAAGAAAAAAACGAAAACAATAAAAACAAATTTAAATAAAAAACAACACACTAAAAAATAGATGGGTGTTAAATGTTATAAGGAAATGCGTTTAATAAACATTTCTGTCACAACTGCTAAAAATAAAACATCTTTGAAAAAAGGCACTATTATTTATTTCTTATACAGGTCATTGTTATTATGTTACTATAGGACAGTAAAATATTTCTTATTTTGAACTAAGAAATGACACTCATCAAATGAAATATACACCTCATATTCATTTTTAGTTTATTTTTTGTTAAAATGACTATTTAGACCATTTTATGATAGGCATTAATTTTATGTAAGTGTGAGTGTAAAATGACACTTAAATTCAGGTTTTCAAAGTTTTTTTTCAGTTACACTGAAAAAACACAGAATAGGTCACACACAGAATATTGTACTCAATTCAAGTTTGGAAAAACTACCATTCTAGCTTTCAAAATATAAACATTCACATGTAAGTCAAATGTGTCAGATAATATATTTTTATGTTTGCTTATCTGTTTCTATAGACCGATGTGTCCATATTATCTATTAAATACCTGCAGAGTTCTTTAAATTGTGGTGGGACATCTACTACAATTTGAGTGTTAAATTTTACAATGAAATAATACACAGAGTAGTTCATTAATTGACACCCATCAGTGGGACAGAATAATTAGTCATTATTATTAAGTAACCATAAATTAAGTGTTATAATAAATACTGAAACGGAAAAATAACACTTATTGTTAGTCCATAAACGTTTAACACTGAGTTTTCAGCATGGACATTAATTTTACAGTCGAAACACTAATAAACACAAAGGGTGCGTTTCTAATTTTGATTTAATATTTACCTTTTCGGTTAATTTTTTGTTTAAATTTCATTTAAAGACGAATTTTACTTGTGTGTTAATTTTATTTATATGAGTGTATGTGTAAAATGTCACACACAACTTCTCTCTTTTCTTGTTTGTTTCATTTTTTGTTTTGTGAAGTAACAATTCTAATGTATGTAACAACAATGTAAATTGTTGAGCAAACTTTGATTTTTGACTATTTAAACAAGTTTAGTCCAAGGTGTAATATTAGTATTTACTTTGAGCAAAAGACAATTCGTTTTAATTCATTTTTAAGTGGATGATACCTACCGAATAGCTTATCCATTTTTTATTGAGTGGACAATTTGAGGAGTAATCAAGCAACGTTCATGAGAAAAATAATTCTCTTGAGAAAATAACCATTCATTGCAGGTCGATTAGGAGTTCCAAGAATACCTCGTCGCGAAAAATGCACATTGCGAGAAACCGCGGTTAGATAATAAGGCGTCCAGTGTTTTGCTCGTTATTCCGACAATTCTCCCTCGATAACTATCTCGGTATGTGACTGAAGAAGATTGTAACATGATAATGCCAGCTCGCCGGATTTCGTATGAAAGTCTAATAACTGCAACCTTTGGAAGAATGCCATCACGTGGGTGATTATGATGTAGACGGCGCGGCGCAAGGACTGCGCTTACTATGGTCTTAAGCAATATTTAAGTAGCCTAAAGTCGAATCTTTCGTAAAAGGACCATGAAATGTGGAAAATTGAAATATAATTTCTCTGAATATCATCTTAATGGATCTTTAGTTGGCTATAAGACTACATTCTTATTAATGGGAGGCTAACTAGTGAGGAATACAAAAAAGTTATACTCGTAGTGTCTCCTGCACTTTTTTGAACTTACGAGTGCTTTAGTGATACAAATAAATCTTGCAAACAAGTGACATGTTTTATTATTTGGGCTAATATTTTACTCGTACTAGTCCTATTCACTAAGACGTCATTAAACAAAATTTAAAGCTAGAATTATGTAAATTTTCATATTAACTTTATAATAGTATAATACATTCTATATAAAAATAACTTTCCTTATATGCAACAATGAAAAACTTGCACTTTTTTTGAACTGATCATTTTACTAAGGGAATTATAAAAAAAAGGCCGAAAACTCAGTGAATATAGGTACATATAAAATTTATCATAATTTTTGGCTTTATTAATATTTATCGTCTCTTTTTCTCATATGTTGTTGTCATATTAAATTGCATTTACGCGAAAGGCATTTTTTCAAATGTTGAACCAAAACAAAGTACGACCCTGGAATGTACGATTGTCTCACGGAATATTTATCTAGAATTATTTTAAATGTAAAATAACTGTTTTTGTTGCAACATTTTTATGTACCATTTACAAATTGCAGTTTAGAGAATAATTAGTCTTTAATAATAATTATAGGAAAACATGTCTGTCCCGAAAGAGGAAATAGAGAGGAAAACGAATCTGTGATTGTTTTCATTATAAAACAATCATGTTTGTTAATTTCTGTGCAGTCAATGTACCCTGTGGTTTAAATTATTGGTATGATTAAGACGGAAATATCGAAATCATTTTAAATTCCTTTGTCGCGACAAATAATGGAAATAACTTAAAAATTCATCAGTCTCAAATTAAAACCAGGGATAATAGTTACTTAATATGCTTATACGATAAATAAAATATATTTAACTATACTAATAACCTTAATTAAAATATACTACCTATTTAGGGACATTAAATTTTAAGTTTTTATTTTTGTTATCAAGGTTAAAACATATTTTGGAATATAATATAAGAAGCTTGTTAAAAATTTAACGGTTAATTACTGATTGCCATCACAACTCTGTCAGTTTTTTTAAATTCTTTATATTTTATTGATAATACTAATATTTTACGTTGTTTTCTTTTCTTACCAAGTATTAAAAAACCCAAACAGCTAGAAGAGAATGGTCTATAATCCCTATTTAATCATTTTTGTATCTATGATAACTTCCGAGATCCCAATACTTGCATCACCAAACTTGTGCATATTCCGACATTTAGTAATTCAGTTTTTAAAAGGAGGTGGTAAAAATATAATGCTTCAAATGCAAACATATACAGGGTGGCTAAACGAATACGAAACAGAATCATTTTCAGGAACTGTGTCAAGATTGTAGAAAAACGCCCGGTCCCGTCGATTTTAGATTAAAGGGAGACATTCTTTGCTGGTATTTTTGACTCCTCCACCTTCACCCCCAAGCAAGGGTAAGCATCGCCCCAAAATATTTAAATGGCATTGAGGGTTGAGTAATATTTCTTTTGAAAGCTCTTACAATTCTCTTTACAACAGACTTTAAATTTAATAATTCCGCCCAATACTTTGAAAAACATTTACATTTTAAAATTTAAATTATGTTTAGTTGCTTACTTACTACATAGTTGATTAAATGTTCAAACTGATGACCGCCCGCTTCCATACAAGAATAAAGATTTTGTTCGAAACGTTCGCGCACATTCCGAAGCATTTCCGGAGTGATTCGACGGCATTCGTCGACAATTCTTTGACGCAAATCTTCCAGCGACGCTGGATGTGTTTTATAGATTTTACTTTTTAGGTATCCCCACAAAAAGAAATCAAAGGGCGATAAATCCGGTGATCGTGGAGGCCACTCAATGCTGCCTCTTCTCCCAAACCAATCCCGTAGAAAACGTTGGTCCAAATACTGACGGACAATTAACGCATAATGCGGAGGAGCACCGTCCTGTTGGAACTCTGGAACATTTTCAATAATATCAGTCAAGGCAGGGTCAATAGCGTCTTCCAGTAATTGCAAATACATTTGGCCAGTCAAATTACCAGGTAGAAAAAAAGGACCCATCAGCCGGTCACCGAAAATTCCAGCCCATAGATTTAAATTTTCCGGCTGCTTCACCTCGTGAAAAACACTTGGGTTTGAATCGGACCAATAGCGGCAATTGTGACGATTTACCGTCCCATTCAAGAAAAAACTCCATTCATCAGAAAAACAGATGTTAAGAGGAACTGCAAATCGTTCCCTGCTCGCTCACTCATTATATCGCAAAATTGCAAACGGCGGTCATAATTATCCTCTTGAAGTTCCTGGACTAAATGTATTTTGTATGGATGGAATTTATTCTTCTTCAAATTTCTCGTTTTTTATTGGCTACGTTCCCTGTCTCTTGAATTTTTTTTAGTAACTCTAGAACATACTTCCTCCTGTGGTCGATATTGATGTTGTTCATTAAATAGCTGAGCTGTTCTATTCGCACATTTATTGTTCTTAAAGTAAAGCGAAATGATATCTACCCTTTCCGCAATGGAATAAACTCATAGTGTTTAATTTTCAAAAACACAATTAAATGAATTACCAACCAACGCTTGCAAATAATACTAGAAAATAATTTGGTATCCACTAATTTTACGTTCATTGTGTGTGTATAGCATTCATTTCTATTTTTTACAATTGTGTTTTTTTTACGAAGTGATAACAAGTCGCCAAAAACCAACGTAACGCAAGAAATACTAAATTTATACCATTGGCGTACTTAACTCGAATGACTGACATTTTTACCGTTACTAATTGTTTGTACATAAGTTTCAACTTTAAAATAAAAATTCTTAATAAGTATTGGATGGAATTATAAAATTTAAAGTCTGTTGTAAAGAGAATTGTAAGAGCTTTCAAAAGAAATATTACTCAACCCCCAATGCCATTTAAATATTTTGGGGTGATGCTTACCCTTGCTTGGATGTGAAAGTGATGGAGTCAAAAATACCAGCAAAAAATGTCCCCCTTTAATCTAAAATCGACGGGTCTAAGCGTTTTCTACAATCTTAACGCAGTTCCTGAAAATGGCTCTGTTTCGTTTTCATTTGGCCACCCTGTATTAAAATATCGTGGCTGAATTTCGTTTCGGTCCTTGTCCAAAGTGATAATAATCATTGCAGGAACAATAAAGAAAATAATTTCTTTGAAGATATATAATATGTATTATGTAATGATTTATACAACACTCAGGTATGTTTTTACTATTAGTACTATTTGTTTATATTATTTTTTAGTTTATATTATTCATCAGTTTGTGGAGTAATTTTTGTAGCATATGTACTTAGAAATGTTAGGTAATAAGCTTTATTGGATAAGAATTTAAGAAAACTTTTGAGAATTAATTTGATTAAGCTCATTACATAATTTTGAAGTAACGTAAACATTGTGTCAATAAGTCATCATTTTGCTAAAATAATTTTTACCGTTGCCATTCCTTTGTTTAACAGTAGATATTCTAAAAATATAGATATATACAAAACCCTATGGTAACGATAAGATTGTAATGACGTCATAGTTCGAAATGGTGCAGTGTTGCCAGATTGTAAATTTTTTCAGGATATTTAAGAAAATGAATTTACTACATCTACATATTCAGAGATTAGTCGGTTTAGATAATTTAGGAAAAAACACAAAAATAATTTTCGTTGAGAATATGAGTCGTAATTTTATCAGACAAAATCTAACATTTTTGACATAGTTTAAAAATTGTTAATATTTACATTACAATTAATAATTGTTGTAACAATTAGGTATGTACGTCTCTTATAGCGGTAGTGGAATCCTCCCTCCAATTTCACGTTCCTGTTCAAAACGTGTACTTTGCAGTACACACCGTTCTAAAAAGAACTTTTATATACTTCAATTAGTTTTAATGATTTTAATTTAGTGCATTTTCAACGTTTCAAAGTGCAGTAAACTTAAAACAATAAAATATCCTGGTATGACGTTATCCTATCGACTGAACTTAATAACTAAATGTGACGGCATTGCAAACTTATAAACATACTGTATGATAGTTTTTTTTCCAAGCAGCAGAAGTTCAAAATGCAGTAGGTTGGATGTTACTACATATTTTTCTAAGTAATTGAATTACACAGTACCAAAATCGCGATTTTTTTTACATATTTGAGGTTATGTTACATGGATAGGTATTTTTTTTGCTAAAACCATTAATAGGGTCTTAAAGTACTATAATTTCTCTTTAAAATGCACTTGGATTTATCCCGATTCTATTAACGAACCGTAAGCTAGAATCGCTTATTAATTGTTTATTATTTGTTTATAACTATTAAAATCACAAAATCGATTAATCAAACTACTACATTTAATCATATATTTATAAAAAACGACTAAAAGTCAATAAATAAATACGTGTTAAACATTTCATATAAAAATTTATCCTATTGTCCATTACTTTTTCATACAATAACTATACAAATACGATACATTTATTACAACAAAATTATTACTAAACATCGTGAGAGTTTCGCTATTTAAAGATTCTACGAGAAGATAGCATTCGCTCGAGCCGAAGTCGTTCTAAAAAATTGATCGCCTACGCCAATGCCGCCGCTGGGATGGTCATCAAGTTGAGTCGACCCTGTATTAAAGTCGAGCTGACTGAAGATCGGGGGGGAAAGGTGCGACAAGGGGGGCAGGGAGCAGTCAGGCTGGTGAACGGTTACCGGCTGAAGACATTGGAAGTCTTGAAGAAACCACTGCTAGATGCAGGAATTGCAGGAACTTTGCATTATTTGCCTGGATCCGTGCATGTGGCCCGAATCTGTGATGATTTTGACTGGTGAAGTGTTCTTTCGGTGACGAAACGGTGGGTCAAGGGGCGAACGAGTGTAATTACTTTAATAGTGTGTTCGTTTGAAGGTCTTTCGGGGATAAGTGTAATATCGTGTTACAGGTGAATTAAGATGTCGCCGATTTTAAGGTAAACAAGCGTAGAAATAATAATCGTTCCAGTACCAAAAACATCTCGTCATTTCGTAAATTATAGACGTTGTTCACTTCCTTGTTATATACTTCTGGTACTATAAAGGACCTTGAGATTATGAATCTTTGATACTGCTTATGTAAAATTTTTTGTCGTACCTATTTCTGTAAAAAAAAATCATTCACGATTGTAACATACATAGTGTGTAACAGCAAGTAAGTTTGTCTCTAACATAAATGTATACAGTGTGTCCAAGATAAAGATGGGATAGCATTAGGATCTAGGAAACGGTAACGGTATAAAATATCCAACAATTTTTTTTTAATCAATAATTTAAAAAAGTTGTACCTAATAAGAAAATAATACGAATTTATGAAATGTTTTATTATTTCTAATTAGTATTGCTAATAGTAAAAAAAATTGTTAGATATTTTGTGCTGCATTGACTTTTATACTGTTGTGACTTCCTCCAATAGATATTTTGAAAGCGCTCAGAGCTGTACTCAGGAAATATTTTAAATGATAACTAAAACAAGGTAAAAATCTTCTTAAGCGGATACAATAGTAATATTATCTAATTCAGAATTAAAAATGACTAGATTTTGTCATAAAAATAGCAGCGACGTATTTAAAAAAATTAGCCTGATGATGGCCCCTCGAAGACGAAACGTTGGATTGCAAAAAAGTTGACGCTATTGGATAGAGTGAAAAAAGTGGCAATGTAAATATGCAATTTATTTTAAAATTCGTTTTCATATAAAGTCAGAAAAAAATAAAAAATTTCGGGTTTGTCCGGATATTTCCGGAACTACCCGGAATTTTAAAACTTTCTAAACGGCATATTGTTAAGTATAAAAAACACAACTTTTTTCTAATTTGAAACTACCCTGTATTTCTATCCCATCCTTATCTTGGACACACTGTTTATAATCTCAGTCCCAGTTTGCCTTCTTTTAAGAAAAAAATTGTATAGGACGTTTATTTTTTGTTACATATCTAGATCAAAGTTAATTTATGTCTTAGGTCAAAATTTTATTGGTACCTGAAGATAAGTATCACTGAAAAAAACTGTTATTTTTCCTTTCTTTTTTGGGTATTTTGTCACGTGAAAAAATTAAAAAAAGAATTAGTAAAATCAATGGATCAGTCAAGGATTATTTTTACGAAAATAGTTTTGCCTAACCAAAAAATCTTACACTGAAATAAAGTAGGCAAATACAAAAACAAAAACACACTTTAAAAAGGTCGTTAACGTTTCGAAAATCCACTGTTTTCGTCTTCTAAACTTTTTTGATTTTTCATTTTAGAAGCTTTGACAGTTTAAATTTATTTCCTATTGTCTGTTTCCATATGACGTTTATTCCATTATTAGGTACTTATTTCATCTTTTAGAATTTGTAGCCAGCAACGATCCAAGTTCATAAAATAATTTGACAGACATTTTTCACCATTCATCAAAATAATCGCGGACTCTTTCAGTTTTCTTTTAACGGTATTATTTTCCTATTCCAAAATTTTAGCCTAACCCCATTGAATAATATGACCGTTTTCCCAAGTTAAAATTTTGTCGAGTTTAGTGATTGTTCCGACATATTTCCATATTTTATTAGCAAATTTTAAAGTTTTCTTGATCTTCCTTAATATGATATATGTTTACCTCTCATTCCTGTGGATTAGCTTAGAAATGACCGACATCTGAGAGAGCAAGGGCGGCCTATTATTACTGGACAGACCGCATTGACTCAACTATTGACAGAACTGAGTTCCATTCATTATAAAATGAAAAACTCGATCGGCGTATGATTTGGAAGAAAAACAGTTGAATAAAACCAAAACAAATTCATTATGAATATTTTGTATGACATTGAGACTTAAGTCATAGTCAGCTGATTTGGAGGATCAAAAATGAGTCAAGCTTCCGTTAACCTTTTTTCTAATTCTTGGAGTTTTCTAGATTTCTTTCACTGAGCACTATTTTACTTAATTAAAATAAAAGCTAATTTAATATTTTTCATGACTTCGATCCGATAGAAAGAGTTATTTGGTCATTTGGTACTGATTGTGATTGTCCTTTCTCATTATATATAACATAACGATATGCCTTTTCCAAATCCCGAGTTTTTAAGAAATAACTTAATAAAACAAAATCAATTAGTAGCGTCTGCCCAAGGGTCCGGAAAAGGCTCAAAATCATCTTAGTAACTGAATTAAAACGTTATTTTTATACACATTCAAATAAACAGCTGTCAAATAACTCAATAACAGCACAATAACACAATTTTGATTTAATTAGTTTTAGTTCCTGTCGACTAAAGATTATTTTCGTTGTTTTTGCTGATTGTTCTAAAATGGCCAGTAAAGAAATTTGACATAACATTTTTTATTTAGATTTTGAAGATTTGTCAAATTATGTTAAAAATAGGGTGTTGCCATTTAAAAAATATTGTTTTAGTAGCCATTGAAAAAAATCTGGCAACACGGGAAAGCATTATTTGCAAATTTTTCTTCATTAAGTTATTTCCTACAACTTTGTATTTGGAAATAATAGTCTATCACTTCAAATAAAAAAGTTGGTCTGTCAGGTTTTAAAAAAATTACACTGTGTATTCTCTATAATAATGAAGATACTATTACTGAAACTAACTCATAATGTGCCAAAAAGTAATTTAATTGTACAAAGAAGCACGAATTAAATGGAATTAACAATGCAAAATATCGATATCCACCTGTCTAAAAACTAAACAGTATAGTCACATGTTGATTTCGTGACCACATTGAACTATTACAATCTCTTAATCAATTCTATCGCATTGTAAGGGGGCCAAGTAAAACTAGAAATCTTTACAAGATAAGCGTGTTGGAGCATCAACAAAGGCAGAATTTAAATGGTAATTGCGTTCAAAATCAAAACCAACTTTCTGTTCTTTGACAGAATTTATATGTTCACAAAATTATTTTACAGAACTCTCTAGAATTTGGAAATTACACAACAAAACAGGTAGAATTAAATGAAAAATCTTAACCGTCCGCTTCTATTTTAATACTTTCCTTGAATCAAATTATATAAAATTGCCGGAGAAAAATATTAGAATTGTTAATCTTCTCGGAACGACATTTTTGAGGTAAATCTGCAAATAAGAAATGACTCACAGATCACTTTTACTTGTTTACTTTGCGGAACTATAGACCGTTAAATAAATATTTTATTATAAACGAAACCAAATTTGATAGACAAAAAGTTCATGAATACTTTGAATCTACCGTTAAAAATAACAGTTGTTACACATAAAATACCAAAAATAACTGAATTAATTCTAGCATAAACGTCCTTCAGAATGCTATGTACAAATTGTATGTTATTAATAAACAGAGCGTTTCATTTTGACTTGTATGTACTTAGATAATTTATATAAACAGCAATGATCTTAGAATGTGTTTACATACCTATAACAAATAACTGTGACTATAATTTGATCCTACTGTAAGTTTTGCAGGTACTTAATAGTGATAATGGTTACTATTTATATAACTCCGGGATAATAAAATTAATATTATATTAAATATATTAAATTGTATTTCATTCATAATCTTCACAGTTCATCTAACATTAGTTAATGGCGATTTCAATTACGTATAACTACAAGGAGCTTCACTATTTACTGATATTTAACAAATTAAATTGCATTCAAAAGAATGTCACGTCAAAATAACGAGAGTTGTGAAGTGAATTACTACAAATTGCATTTTAGCTCTTTGTCAAGTTTCGACAGTAATTCCAAAATGATTTTAATATGAACAGCTTTAAAAAATCCTGTCACACAGTTGTATGCCCTTAACAGCCCAAAACTACAGATGATGTGAAATTTGCCTCACCTCGATACAGTTTATTGAAATGATGGTCTATTATACATATAAGATATTCACATAACATACTTATCTTTTTAACTTTCGTAAATAATAGTATGGGCTGTGTTACGAAATTTTCTTTTGATTTAAAAAGTGACCTTAGAAAAACAATATTTTAGAATGTTACATTTTACATCTATACTTCTATACTAATATTATATAGAGGAAAGATTTGTATTTTTGTATGTATGTGTATGTATGTTTGTTACGAATAAACTCAAAAACTACTGGACGGATAGGCTATATTTTTTATATCCCAAAATGTTTAAAATAAATGTCCTCCTATGCGAAGCCGGGACGGGCCGCTAGTGTTTGATCAGTCCATCCCCAATAATAAGATAAATATGGCCAAAAGAATCAATAGCCTTAACGTACTATTTAGATTCTTTAATATTAAAGGTAGATCTATCAAACTTTATATCACTGTAATGTTAAGGAAGCGTTTTAAACATGTAAAAATATACAGGGTATTCTGCAAAAATTATTTAAGTTGTAGGTATCTCGAAAATACAATATTCAATTGTTTTTCTAAGTACAGTTTTTATGGAGTTTGGAGTTTGAAACCATGCAGTTGGAGTTTAACTGGATCTGCTCGATAATTATTTTTATTACCAATTATATACAAGGTGTTTTTAAATTATAATGCTAAATTAAAATAGGAGGAATCGAATATTTTTCACTCATATATGAAAAAGTAAGTTATTTTGTTATGTCTTGGTCGATTAGAAAGTGACATTTCTTCTTTCTTCCTTCGACTATGTTAACGCGATGTCCATTTTTTATTGCAATCTATTAAATAAAAAAAAATTCTTTCAACATGGGTTCAAAAGTGTTTAATAAAAAAGTTATGTAATAAGAAATGTACCCTGAAAAAATGATTTTTTTTTAAATAAAAAAAAATTGTCTGAGTTTTCGTTAAAATACTCAGATTTATGAAGGAGTAACTTAAAAGACACAAAACAGGTATCTTTGTTCGATATTATCAAATGCACTTTGATGGTACAGATTCCCATTATGAAAACATATGGATTGCTATCAAATTTTGTTACTATATAATATCTACCAACTCAAATAAGAAGTCGGCCAAAAATTAATAACGGAATCTTTTAATGCCGCACATTGGGTCTATTGAAAGTTAATGAAAAAATGCAACGTCCTTTTTCTTTCCTTATTTTAAGTGAATATTGTGAAATGGGGTTTAAATGCAGTTCAGGGCATTTTTGAATTTTCATAATCTGTATCATCAAAGTTTACTGCTAATTTTCTAATTTAGAATATGGATACTGAAAAAGAGTAACCTTTTATGCTTTTTAAGATCTACTTTCAGAAATAACTGTTATATGGAAAATACAATATTTTTTTAAATAAAAAATTCTCCTGTTCCTCTATCAATATGTTTGAGGAAAAAACGATTTCTCCTGAAATTATTTCCAATCAAAATTTAAAGCTCTCTGTCGAGTTTCGTTTGAATTTGATCAGTTATTTTTTAGATATTTAAAAACATTCGTTTTTGCATAACACTTGTATCACTTCGTAACATTATTATATGATGGTATATCCAAAAAAGACAGATAGATCCGAAAATCCGACTATCGTATCCAAAGACCTATCAAGTAAATAATAAAAAAATATCTTACTCTTAATATTTTATACATTATATTTCCCTAAACTTCACGTTCTCTGCTGAACGAAATTGTTACTGTTATCTGGGTTACCATAAAATCTGTGCCAGATGGGTTCCGCGAATGTTAAATGATCAACGTAAAGAAAGTTGTATAACTACTGGGAAACCGTTTTTGGATCTTTATCGAAATGGTGACGAATTTCTTGATCAAATATCACATGATGAAGCGTCTCATATTTTATTACCCTATGAATAAAAACGATCAACGGACTGTATATCCATTCTTATCCAAAACAAAAAAAAAAATCAATTAGAAAAGTTATGGTAACCATTTTTTTGGGCAAAAAAGATATTATTTTGGTTGACTTTTGTCACCGCTGGTGAAACAAAATGTAAACATATTATAAACAAACAGAAAATAGATAAGTATTGTCAAATCTTTCGATGATTTTTCAAAATAAACATTAAGGAGTGCTGCTTTTAATTGACTGGACAATTACATTCTATTATTCATTTCTTGGTGTATTATTATCTGTAGCTAAGATAGTTTACATTGGAGTATCATGATTTCCAACATACAGAGGGGTCTCTCAAGGGTCAACTCTCGGACCACCGTTAATTCTAATTGTCAAAAATAACATTGTTTCGACTCTAATTCTTTATACAGACGAACTTAATTGTATCAGATATTAACGATAGCCTTAATCTTCAATCTAACATGGATAAAATTTTCAGTACCCTAAAAATCTATTAGGTGCTTATTAATGTCTAGAAGTAATTAAATGTCTTTATACTTAATTACAGCATTGAAAATAAACTAATCAGAAAATGGAGCAGTTTTCAAGATCTTGGAGTTGCTTTTGATTGAAAATTCTTTGATTCAAAGTTATAGAACATATTCGTATTAACAATAGGTAAAGTGTACTATAGAGCAGTTCTAGTTTCATTATAACAAAGAAACTCAAGATAATTTTCGTAAATTAAAACTATATCATCGTCATCAGAAGCAATCGTTCTTCCAAAATTAGAATATGTTTCACTTGTATGGAATCTTGATTATCGAACTCGTGTTCAAAAGTTAGAGTATACTGAGAAGAAACAATTTTTATTCAAAATTAGCATATGCCGATTCCATCTTAACCATCTAGCCACAAGATAAATTTATAATTTATTAGTCATTCTCCATTGACAAATTGTAATGCAAAATTATCTGCCTTGAATTATTGCGACCGCACTATGTTTCGATCCTCTTCCATCTGAATGATACTGTTCTGTATATTAAAAAAGAAGTTTTTGCCAATAAGTAATTTAGCCAACGTATACTTTAATGAATTTTTTGTGCAGCTCGCTGCCCCCGTAAGCAGATGTGAACATTCAAATGTTGTTTCAATATTTTAGACATTGATCAATAAAATCGACTAGAAACGAGTGTTGTTACTTAAAGCTTGAAAGCAAACAAAGTACTAGCTTATGAATAACCCTCGTAACTCGTAAATTTGACTCAACCACCATAGAAAGTAAATATAAGCTTTCCGGAAATACTTGACATACCCATAAATTTTCATGGAAGCTCGGTGCACTACCGTCACGTGAAGAAAGTGCAGATTTGGAGATTTGCATTAACTGTCAAGTATAATGTTCAGAAACGGTATTACGTAATAATTTCTTTGTTGTAGGGAACTGACTTCGTAACCGGGCTTATAACAGCCGCCTTTACTATCATATTAAACTTTTATAAAAGATAACATAATCATATAATAACAATCTGTTTTAAACGTTCCGTATTTCGATAAGTTAATGAAGTGAAACTATTACATGCAGTAGTTAATGACTGCGATAACATTCTACGTGAGTTAGTATAAATTTTATAATCATATCTAGTGACATTTAAAATATAATAAACAAATCGAGCTTTGGCAATACTTATGTGACGTAACATTCGTAGTACCCTGCTGTTAAATGTTATTTAAGTGCATTTCGAAAACTGTGTCTTCTGCTTTAAAATCGTTACGGATCAATATAAGAGTTTTTTTCAGTCTCATAATGATTCCGAGTTATCTAATATTTCTGGCGTGAAAAAACGGTGCATGTAATAGCGCCTCATTAATAGTTGATGTGATCATAAATTAGGTTTTCAAGACCAATTAGCAATAATTGGAATATAACTCTAATTAACATGCACATATTTTATTGCTACAAATCCAGTAAATAGATACAAGTTCTATATGTAGCAATCAGGTTTGAATATACATAGTTTGAAAAATTATTGTACGCATTAGTTATTTTCTGTATTTTGCAAATATATAGGTATAAATAATACAAAAAATAGGGTGAATCATATTTTTTTTTACAAAGCAATATAGACAAATTTATATTACAAATACAAAACATGCTGGTCAAAATTTTACGGAAAGTGTACATTCTAGTTGTGATTTTACGAGTTTGTTAAAGATATGAAATGTGATTTAATGAATGTAATTCTTGTTAAATAGATAAACACTGGATATGCGTTTTTTTCGTAAATTTAATGTATTTTTCGCTAATTTTACACCTTATAATTAAAATTAGTTTGTAACAAAAATCTGGGAATTCAACAAGAATTCCACAGCACAAGCAACATTTTAATGATTGTATTTTTACAGTATTCCTAATGTCTGTCGAAAAAATTCAGTAAAAATTCTAATTGATGTAATTATAATTTATTATAAAAATAGAAATACAATTATACAAATAATGCAATTCCCATTAAATTGGAAAACAGTGAATATATAAGTTTTTCTGTAAATTATAATATTTTCCCTTAGTTCTACTTTTTACAACTATAATTTTGCAGATACTGTAAAATGTAATTTCCGTTGATATGAAAAAACGGTGGATATACATTTTCTATAGATTTAATGCATTTTCCCTTAAATTTACTCTTTGCAACTAGAAACTTACAAATTTCATTTCTATTGGAATTCCACTAATTTCATAAATTGCTGACTAAAATAACCCATTTCAATGATTGTAATTTTACTGTATTCCTAAAGCAAAAATTCTAGTTGTAATTTTACATTTATTTTGAAAATATGACTACAGAAATGCACTTTTCATTAAAATGTATTCCTTAAATTTACATTTTACAATTGGCATTTTATAGATATTTTATAATGTAAAACTTGGAATTTATTTCAATTGGAATTTGGAAGCATTTTAATAGTTATAATTTTAGTGCATTTTTAATGACTCAGAAAGAGGCAGTAAAAATTCCTGTTGCTGTAATTTTACATTTATTATAAAATATAAATAAATACGAGTATAAACATAAAGCACAAATAGTGCAATTCCCTTTACATTGAAAAACAGTGGATATACGTTTCTGTATATTTTGTATTTAATGTATTTTCTCTCAATTTTACACTTTACAACTTCAATTTTACAGAATATTTTACACACTTTATAATGTAAAACTATAAATTATCTGCAGTACAGTAATTATATTAATTGTTGTTTACGCATTTTTTTGTATATTCATATACAATTTGAAAAAACCATATCAAAAAAAGACCTTCATGTAATCAATTAAATATCTCTAACAAGAATTACACGTCTGAAAAGGATTATAACGAAAAAGTTATTGCAATTTTTATATAAGTACCATAATTTGTATAATAGCCGTTCCTGTTTTTATAACGTTTAATTTTAATGTTACCTATGCATAAGTTACAAGTTACCTATGTTAATTATACAAGGTGTCTCATAATTAGTGTCCAATAATTTACCACTTGATTCTATTGCCAAAAATAAGAATATTTCTTCATATAAACATGGGTCGAGAAATATCTCCTAAGGGAGCTACGCCCCCCTAAATGGGGTCTCAAAAAATTCATTTTTTTTTGCTTGTTGAAATTTTCAAATAAAAACAAATAGTAAAAAATAAAAATTGAGAAATGGAAATATATAATTTAAAGTCAAACGCCGTTCTTATTTTAGTTTTTTAAATAATTTTACATACGAAAAATGTTGTATTGAAATTAAATTAATGGTAAGATTCATATAAATCTAGTTAATGTAATGTTTTAATTAAGAAACTGTCTACTTTGCTGGACATTAATTGAAGATTCACTAATTGAAAACGTTTTGAATTTTAAAGCTTTAAAGTTGTTTTAAGCTAACACAACAATAGCTTTGTATTTGGGACTAACGAAACTGTAATTAATTAGAAATTATTCAAAACAACCGAAAATGAGAACGTAAGGGAAATTTATGTTGTACATATGTTTTTGTTTTATTTACAATGACATGAGGTATATAATGTAACCCAATTCTTGAATCCGCTGTTGGTTTCTGGCTACCATATGGCACACGCTTAGTGAAGTCTATTGTCTAATACCGCATGCAAGATTGAAAATAACAGTTTGTTTAGAAAGAGCGTGAAAAACGTATAACCAAACAGGAGAAACGGTGTAGTAAAACAGTTAGGACATAAATGCAAAATCAATACATAAAAATTGAAATTAAAGACACTGGTACCAAGCCGACAAATAAAAACTTTATGACAGTATCTTCTTATTGTTTCAGTTGCGAAAGGTTAGTTGATTATAATAAAAAATATATACAGTAACAACCTGTAATGGGTTGACGAAATGTTGACAAAGCGGTTGGCCTTCTAAAAATAGCTAATTTAACTAGATTGTGTTGCTTTACCTTTTCGAGACGGATACTAAATTATCTAAATATAACCCACAATATATGTGATAATTGTTTAAAATGACTACATATTACGAAATCATATACCTAATCTTATAAATCTAAATAATTTTTTTATATTTTGTTATTAAGTTCCGTTTCACACAGAGTTTAATAAAAAATAATAATGATAAGTCATTGTTACCTGTCAAACGATATACACAGTTGGTGAAAACATTTAAATAAATAATACATTGGATTTATTTTATTAGATACCTAAAATCCTTAAGTAAAAAAAAATATTTGCCATAGAAGCAATATTTTGCATTTCAATAAATATAATATTGGTAGCGACTCCTTTATCAGTATAGTGGTATGGATAGATGGTTTATTGCAGCATAGAATTCGATTTTGAAATATTATAATAATTAAACAGGTTATGATTAGTGAATGGACAAATTAAATAATAATTATCATTGTAATTGAAAATAAACACGACCATTGCATAAATCAAGAAATTATTTTGAATTGGAACAAATATTTACTTCCACATAGTTTCACGGTGCCATTGCGTAAATAAATGAGTTTAATATTCATGTATAATATTGTGTGTATTATTACAGTATTACCCGTTTCACAATTTAACGAATCACTGTATCATAGCCAGTAAATATCTGCCAAAAAGTATCCGGAATTCGTCAATAAAATACAATATATTCAATTATTCAATAAAAGTTATTGTGTTTCCTTCAAAATAGGTTCCATTTAAAGCAATACACTTTTTCCAACGAACAACCCATCTGACGATGCACTTTTTAAGTGTATATTTCGGTATGAACTTCACCCATTCAGCGATTTTTGTTTTATGGCTTCTATCGACTGGAAATGTTCCACGAAGTCAGGAAAGACAGCAGGGGCCATATCCGGGGAATTCGGTGTCTGCTCGATGGCATTAGTCAGTTTTTGTCAAAAATTCGTTAACAATTATCACTTTGTGTGATGGTACATTATCGTGGTACAAAATCTACGAATTGTTCTTCCATAAATATGGTCTTTTGCTGCGGATACTTAACTCTCTCTCAAACGCCTCATAACGCCCAGATAATATTCTTTGTCGACTGTTTCTCCATCCGGAAGGAATTATTCTAAGTGGACAACACCACGATAGCCAAAGAAAACGGATTTTTGATCGACTTTGACGTAGTTTTTTTGGTTTCGGCTAATTAGAAAAGCGCTATTCCAAAATTTGTTGGCTCGATGGTGAACATCGTTTTGAAATCTAAAATCTATTACAATAATTGAATAACTAATCAAATACTCAATATATCTATTGATTATGAAATCATTTAATGACTATATCTTCAAAAAGTCATGTCGATTAGTTCTGTCAAACAGATATAAAACTTATGTAAACTAGAAAGTGATGATGTGAAATTGATTATAGAGAATGAATATTGTTATAATATTTAACTGTTAGGCATCAACTGTAATGGTAGAGTGCATTATTATCGATGCTATTAAACAAAACCCATTCAAGAATTGGATATTGCGGAAAAAAATTTGATTCTAGTTTATTCATAATAGGAAATGATAATGACTGAAACCAAATCACTCGGTTCCATTCAGTGTGCATTCGTAATGGGTTTTTGTAAACGAACAACGAAAAAACAGATGCTATTATAATATTGATCCTGTCATTCTTCTTGCTTCTTACGTTACCCAAATATCCTACAAACGGTATTAAAATAGTTGTTAATATGACTCCATTTGTTGACAAATTAGTACATCAACTTTTTAGCTACAATTACAGTCCGTACGATATTCGTTCAGATAGAATTCCAAGAAGACCCCTGCGTCAATTACTTGGAATTAACAGCAATCGACACCCGAGGTAGAAATACACTGGCGACATAGCGTTCATCGTAGCAGCTTGCAGTGCATACTGCGTTTTGTAGTTATTAAGGTGTGTTTCTTCGCAAGTATATCGTTCTGTGCATTTTCAGTGTATTTCTTATTAAAATAAATCAATGAAGGTGAAATATAAAAGAAAGAAATTTAATTTCCAGTCGAGGAGTATCGTGCTTCGCGTGTACAATTATTTTAAGACAATTTTTCCAAATGAAAATAAAATACAATTGAAAAACCATGTTCTAGCTGCTACAGTAATATTATAATTAATTTTTAATTTGTACTCTACTGTACTGTAAAAGAAATAAAAACACATTTTAATCCAAAAAAAAACCTTATAACTATATATTTTTATATTCTGAAAATAAGTCGAAAATTTCAAGACACGCCTCTGTTGTGGTATATTGTTACAGTAGTTCCGATAAAAGAACTTTATTAGCTTATTCTTTTATTGGAATTATCTCAACAAATATTGTACGGACTGTAGTTAGGTCATTATCCCATTATTTCCTCATTTAATTTTTGTTTTTTTTTTTAATTTCGACAGTTTGTATCTCAAAAACGAAAGATCTTTTTCCTATTTTGAGATGTTCTATTACTAGATTTGGCTTTTGCAAATCGTGACGCTCTGTGTACACTTATATTATGGAAATTAGTATAATTTCCATATTCCAGTTGCGTTACACTAGTTACAATTGATACAAAAACACAAATCCCAGGAAACCTTGCGTATTATATATTTACTGATGTCCGAGATATCCAGATCGATAAAATTCTTTGTTTATAAAGGGTACACAATTATATTTTCCATATACACTTTATTTTCCATGTGACTAAGTAGGTCAGTGTGTCTGAAACATTGCTATGTGAGTATGTATTTATACGGTAAGTCAGTCGAATGCAGAAAAACACAATGGCACTAATAGAAAGCTCGGAAGACAAATTGCTTATCTAATGTGTTAAAAATTTATTGAAAGTATTTATTTATTAATGAGAAAATGAGACAGAACTGACCGCGGGCTGCAGACTATGGGCTAGTACGTTGATATAATGAAAAATGGGTTAGTTGAAACTACAAATTAATTGGTATGTATAATGTGGCATTTTCTACACACAGATTTTTATCTATTCAAAATATTTTAATTTCTAACTCTGACTTGGCGACGTTGCGTAATTTGTTATTTATGTTAAATTTCGTTTATCTTAATAATCAATCAAAAAGTAGCGTGACTAATACCATATTCCCTCAAAAATTCGTAAAATATTTTTCCGCAGAACATAGTTTCTCAATTATATTTATATTATATATAATTAGTTCTAAAAAAATATATTCTTATTAAGGATCAAGTAGTGGAACATTTCTCTGTCAATATATCAAGTTACACCCAAATATAGCTGAATAGAATTAACAGTCCATGGTGGGTGGACTAAATAATTGATAGTCTATTATATAAATAAAATATAGCCAGATTTTCCCAAATAATGAATCATATTGTCATATTTATTTATACCGTCTCTTAAATGTCTTGAGTTGCTAAGAATTAAGAGATTAAATCAGTGGCGGCTCTTGAGTTTTATACAAGGGTGGGCGGAAATATTTAGGTATAAAGTATTGAAAAAAAAATCAAATATGTATAATTGGGTAGCCATTTTAACTACTATTGAAATATAGGAAAAATGTGCTCAACATTATTTTTTATTGTGAGTTTATTCTTCTGCTTTTGTCCTACTTTTTTTTATTAAACAGCATTGCAAGTATTGTTAATCTGTCTTTACAATCTAATTTAAACTTTTACAATCTTTTAAAAAACACAGCAGGAATAATACACAGGTAACAAAATTTTACACCACACGTAAACAAATTACATTTAATAAGAAAAGGAAGTGGTGAATAGCTATTATTTGGTTACAGGCGAACTAAATAGAGCCCAAACTATACAGGTTCGGAAAGTCCCCATCGTACATCGGCCGTTACGTGAGAGCGATAAAGTAAGTCATAGAAATCCGTGCGATAGACAAGGATGGTTACATTGAAGACGTTTCATAATCTGAATAGTCACTACCACTTCTAATCCGAAACGGGCGGTGACTATTCAGAATAAGAAACGTCTTCACTATAGCCATCCTTGTCTATCGCACGGATTTCTTTACTTTACTTTGTCGCTCTCATGTAAAGGCAGATGGACCATGTGGATTTTCCAGCCTTGTATAGTAAATATGCTACCCCCACTTCGTCTTTCACTGCAGCGCGACGGTAACCATGACCACCGCTGTAAACACTTTACAGATTTAGGGGCGAGCTACGAGGAACCCGCGTATTCAGTGTTTTTCAAATGAATTCTGCAAGTGGAGTTAAACTGACTGCACATTACAAATTTAACATTTCCTTTTTAATGTGTTTCATAAGACTGATCTATTTAATTATCTAGATGACAATGTAAACTAAGTTTCTATAAGTTTCGTACGTTTAAAAATTGAATAATTTCGATAAGTTCACCATACTTTAAAGCTTACGTGTGTGTTGCATGATTTACACTTCATTTGTATTTTTTACATTTTTTCAAATTCCAAAACATTATAAATTAAACAAAAATCCTTACTTGATTATTTCGAAATTCTATTACTTTGCTGAAAGTCAATATGTCTAGCTAGTTTCTTCTTCTTAAATCCTTTGTAAGTTTCTCCATTACCGAATACGTACATATATGTCACATTAGTATTGAATGTAAAATTATGACGAATAACAAACGTACTTTGCAAAAAGTAATATTGTAAAGTTACGCCAGTCAAACTGGGCTAATCATTGTTGCCAGTAATATATATTGTGGAATTCCAGTTGAAGTATGAATTTACAGTTACATTATACAGGGATGTTAAAAAATATACAGTGCTAAATTAAACCAATTATTAATAATTTTTTAATATAAAGGATCAGGTTTATGGTTATATTTATTAAAGGCAGAATATCTGCAAAGAAATTTGAATTTAAACACTAAAGAGATAATTTTTAATTCCCCAAAAGGTACTCCTAAGTATATAATTAAATTGAGAATTACATTAAACCTACAGACAGGTTATTATCCACTCTGGATTTTCAACTTACATATATGAATTACACATGTCTAACAAAATAAAATATCAGCTATGTACCTACTGCATTTACTGCATTTTTTTCGGAAGCGTTGTAAATATAAATAAATATGAATTTACCTTGTATTTCTTTCACTGTAGAAAGCTAGAAATGTTGTGTGTAGAAAAATCTTGTTTGTTTGTTCTGCAGAAAATTTAAGTCTGCATATTATTGTCAACAAGTTTATTAATTGCACTGCTTGTTCATAAAAATCCATTAAAGCATAAAATTTAATAAAATATCTCTTGAGGTCACTTTCCAGTCTATCAAGGACGTTATATAAAAACAAATTCCACAATTAAATATAGCTGTAAAAGGCAGGTTTCTCTACATAATTCTATAAATACATCTGTTCAGGCCAGAAAAGTATAAACGTCCTTTATAATAATCAAATTTTCATGTGGCGTTCGCATTCTTTACGTCCAATATGTGTGTTGACAATCATAACTTGACATTCCTTTTTATTACAATACTGAAATTTAACAGATAATAATTTAAGGTTAACCTAAAATAGAATCGAATATAAAATTTAATATAAACTAATTTTGGTATCAAAGTCGTTATAGTTACTGGTATATTCAATAGAAATGGTTTAATTTTAAACCTTTATTAACGAAAAATCAGAACCAAAATTTCCTTTTGGCACATAATTTAAAAGAAAGAAGATGATTTAATTTACACTCAATACATTTTAAGCCATTTTATGCAATCTAATAAAAATCCTCAGGGGTATGTTATAAGCTTATTATGAATAGCCCCATCCATTTATTTCGCGAACAAAGCAATATAAATTTCTTTAGGCTGTTAGATTTTTCTTTTCTTCATCAATTTTTCTGATATACTGACCAAGTCAAACAAATTACCATACCGCCATTAAAAAACAAATAAAAACCAAAAGCAAATCACTCCAAACCAAATTTTGTTTAGAAAAGGCTAAGGAAAATAACACAGGCACACAAAAAAAGCCCAAACCAAAAAAACCAAAGAAATCCGAGCCCCGAAACTGAACCAAGAAGAAAAAATCAAGAACACCCCACGAAGAACGGAGAAAAAAAAAATGTTGGGTGAAAACTGAAGCAAATATGGGTCAAAACTGATTTTGTCCTAAATTTTGTCCAAAAGTATTATTTTCCAAATCCAAATAGTGGATTTTCTGAGAAAAATTGAGATCATGGATAAATTTTATATGCTTTTTCATAATACCGTTCAAAAAATTGAAATCGGAAACACAAGAATACACTATACGGTATCTAAAACAGGTAATAGGCCCTATATGAACCTTCTCGTAAAGTGATAAAGTCGGAAACTAAAATATAAATGTTACAGACGAATTAACCTGGCAGTTTGTTTCTAATGAGTTTACCATCTCGTCAGGTAATACCACGTGCGAAGACAATTGGCGTAGCCGATTTTTAAAGGAAACATATGGTACATATATAAACAGAACAGCAGAGGCTAGCTTCCGTTGCCCCCTCCCCCCTCTTAAGTAAGCGTTTCTACAAAGATCTGATTCTGCTTAAATTTAAACTGTTCACGGTTTAATTTGGTTACTATTTTATTTGTTTTGGATGAACTTATTATGTCCACCGATTCACTGCTGACGTGGATAAAAAAGAGAAAAAATAGAAACATACCATATCTCTTTACATACCTTCGCGTCTGTATGGTAGTATAGTCAGTGTCAGAGGTCGTTGACACGGAGAATCACAAATTAAACACATACACTGTTTAAAAAATAGTAACATATTATTGTTTGTAAAAATTTTAAACGATTTAAAAAAAATATTTCATATCAATCAGATTAGTATCTTTATTTATTTTTACTGTTAGCTTTTTTAAAACAGTAAAAATAATTATTTCAGAACATAAATTAGTTTTATTTGCAATTAGTGCAAGTATTTACATACCAATATTGCTTAATACGTAAAAAATTGTGAAAATTTTAAAATTTTTGGGCTCTTCGTTTGCATTAACATAAAAAAAATATGGTGACTTTAAAGTAACACGTCGTTGCCATGGAAAACAATCTGTTTCCACTAAATTATTATTTTTCATTAGTTACGCTGTCTAACAGCTTATTAAAAAAATATGTTTACAATTAGTACGTAGTGTACCTATAGTTAATATTTAACAAATCATGTAAAAATTTTTTTCTTTAAAAACAACAGAATGTTATACAAAAACAATCTGTTTTGTTAAATTATTTTCCATAACTTCGCACAATGTAGTTGATTTAAAAACCACTGGCCAGCTGGTAGTGCAATTTAAAAACATAATTATAATTTAACTATTTATTTGATTAAGAAAAAAAAGAATTTTAGATTCGTATTCAGGGGACAAGTATTGTTACTGTAAAAAACTTCCCCCATTTAAGTTACACCTAGTAACAGGTGGACCATGGGAGCGGGAAGTTTTGAAAATGTTATTAAACGTTCAAGTCGAAAACAAAGCCAGGCCTTGGGTTTATCTAGGACTACTTTTCTTAGAAGTTTACACAAGGAAATCCAGATTGTCCAAGCATTGAAACCAACAGATCTTCCTCTTCGGTTACATTTTGCTGAAACGGTGCAACAGCATGAACTTGACGTTCACAATTTATGGATGTCTGATGAAGCACATTTCCATTTATCACCAATAAACAAAACAGCCATTATTAGACTTTGGAAAATCCACAAGAATTTCATCAACAGCCGTTACATAGCCCCAAAGTAACAGTATCTTGCGCAATATCTTCAATGGGAATCACAGGTCCCTATTTTTTTGAGGATCACAATGAAAATGCTTTAACAGTAAATGCTGCACGCTATACTGACATGATTAACCAGTTTCTTACACAGTAACTGAACATGTTTCCACAGAACAATAGCTGGTTCCCGCAAGATGGCGCTACTTCACATACCGCAAGGGTATCAATGGTATTCCGTGCGTAGTTTGTTTCCAGGTCGTGTTATCTCCAGACACGAAGACATTGAGTGGCCCCCAAGATCGCCAGATATTACGGTATGTGATTACTTTTTGTGGGGCTATCTAAAAAGCAAGGTGTTCATTGACAAACCACGAGATATTCGGGAGTTGAAAATGAAAATTCGGAATATTCCGTTGGATATGATGCGTCGTGTTATGCAGAATTTCAACGTTAGGCTTCAAGAGTGTATGGAGAGAAGAGGAGGCCATTTAGCAGGCATAATTTTTAAGAAATAAAAATGGCACACAATTATCTTGTTATTGCTATACTTTGTTTTAATTAAATACAGTTACTTCCGGAAATACGTCATTTTCAAAACTTCCGCTCCCATGGTCCACCTTGTATATTTAATTTTAATATACCTTCATTAAATAACTTTACAGTGACCGAAAGTATTCCTATTATTAAGGGATTCTGTCTTTGTTGCCCCTACTGAGGACTCTTTTGTAGATCTGCAGATTTCGCGGGCTAGATGAGTTTGGTCAAACTGGATGATACAATTTCAGGCTATAGATTTTAATCAAGTAATCTACGTACAAATATTTTGGCATATTGATGAAAGTAATCAATGGTATATGATTGGTGAGTGGCCGCATCGTCTGAAGCCGGCTTAACAAATAATAAAAATAACTGTTATCAAAGGTCTCTTAGGAGAACGGTTACATTTTAGTTCGACTGTGTCAACACCATTGTCCAAAATATCTAATAATAGAAACTTTCCTACATTTAGTAAATAAATATTGACCCTGAAGTGTTACTGTTACTGTTTCATAAAAAAACAACGATTGTATAAAAAAGTAATTAACCTTAACTGGTTCTAGCTCTCTCAGTCTACGTAGATGATATACTTACAAGTACAATTATCTCGCATTGCTGTTATTACTTGTCTTAATTTCAAACAACCTTCATGGCTGTCTAGTTTCGAAAGAGAACGCTCCCAGTGCAGGTGCAGTAGAGGAGAAATTGCTGCAGATTACCACAAGTGATTATTTATAATGTCTACGAACGAATAACGTAGGATCTGATAATAATTGCATGTATATGTTAATAGATGTCAATTAGATGATGAGTACATACAAGTAATGTTATTGAAAAACTACCATGCAGAAATATGTTGATAATTACAACCATACAGGAAATGTATTAATAGTGTAACTACAGAGTGTAACAGCAATGCGACAAACTATCAGGTTTGGTTCGTCTTGCCAAAAAAAGAACATAAAAAGATGAGTAATACTTTTGATGAGTTCTTTAATCCTTAGATTAGATTAGAAGTGAACCACAGTTTTTGATGATGAATATTAAAGACATAGGTTTCAATTTAAGGTACAGTTAGTAAAGTAGATATACAGGGTGTTCCGCCTAAGAGGGATTCTTCTGTAACTCTGCAACTGTAAAACTTATAAAAAAAATGGTTCTAATAAAATTTGCCTGGAATCCTGTGGGCCATGTAAAGAAAATATTTACATTTATTAATCTTACGAGTTGAATTTTTTTTTTCAAATGGGATGACCCACATTAATTGTCATGAATGAATGCAAAATTGAATGCCCTTTCGACTGATATAAGAGGCTTTTTTCGCGAGTGAAGTCGTATGTTGTAGTATGTGTAGTATGAGTGAATATTACGTTTTTGCGAGAATAATCAGTCATTTCAACTACTATGTGACGTCACAAGTTTAGATCAAATAACTGAACTCTTCACCCTTCAGCTGAATATTCTGTTGGTATATTCAACTAGTATCGTCAGACGGTAACTTAACCTTTTTCTTTTTGACATTTTGTTTGAATGAGGATAAAAATCGTTCAGCAAAATGATGGATTCTGATACGGCTGTGGAAATGGTCAGTTTAAATTTAAACTTTAGAGGCACAGATGTTTTAGTAAACGTAGACGTTGAAACTGCAAATATTTTACTTAATGGTCGTAAGATTAATTTTTTATATGGGACGTATTTGAGATCCACTTTACTTCAGGATTCTCCTCTTTTTTTTGTGACCTAGGCCAGATATAATATTGGTTGAATCATTTGTAATTCAGGTCTTTTTCATATGAATTACATAAAAAACCGACCTAACCTCTTTCTAGTTTAATTTTTTTTTTATAAAAATTTTATTAAAAATAAAGAGCATGTCACAATTTCTGTTTTGTAGCCATTGACATAAATGACCAAATTCCATTCTCTAACGATAACGATTATGTCGAATATCACATATCTTGCAACATCAGAATCTACATACTTTTCGCGCTTTTTAAATTTGCCACTTAAAAATATTCCAAAGAAAGCATTGATATATTCCTTCAGTTTTATTTGAAGCAAATACATATATAGTGAGATAACACCAATTCCCACAACACTAGATTACTGGAAGCAATAAAGGATGACAAATTATGGTTACTGGTTAGAAGTTAGAACCCATATGTCAAAGTTGTCAAAGTACATATGACAAGCTGCAGTGGCTGCACCACTGAATAGTGGATATATACATTTTCGCGATCTGTTCAGGTTAGACAAGGTTAGAAATAAGATTAAAAGAGATAGAAACAGTAACTACAAGTCAGACGTATTCACCAATATTCACTCGCGAAAAAAAGCCTAAGGTTGTCCATACTTTTCTCTAACAGTTTTCCAGGAAAATCAGGTTCTTTTCTAAAGTCCGTAAAAGTAGCTATGTAACAGCGTCAAGAAGGCCTTGGAAAACCAATTTTCTCTCATATTTTATCAAGACTGGGACTGACAGTGTTAATATTTACTGGCATGTTTAAAAAGTGGTTTGACAAACAAAAGTAAACCATTAATAATAACTAAAACAAAACGAAACAAACTGAAACACAAGGAGAAGAATATTTAGATCGCTGATTTACATCAATTGCGCGAAGTGTCCTCCATTTTGATTAATATACAGACGAATTTGGTTTTTAAAAGACAGTTCAATATTGGTCAGCATGTCTGGCGTAATTTCTTGAAATACTACTGTAATGTGCTGCCACATATCTTCTGCGGTAGTTGGTGGTGTAACGTAAACTTCGCTTTTTATAAATCCCCATAAAAAGAAGTCGCAACTTGTCATATCTGGACTCCTTGAAGACCAACACACTGGTCCCCCGCGCCCAATCCATCTGTTGGGAAAAGTTTCGTGTAAAAACTGACGAACCGCAGCGGTATTGTGAGATGGAGCACCTTCATGTTTCATCCACATTTATCGAAGTGTAGCTAAAGGAATGTCGCCTAACAAATCTTCTAGAGTGTTTGTTAAAAAGTTTAAATAAACAGCTCCAGTTAGATGCTGGTCAGAAAAGAATGGTCCAGTGACATGGGTTGTCCGGAATTGGTGAGGATTTACTGTGTCATAATAATGGCAATTATGACTATTAACGAAACCATTTTTATGAAAAGTAAAATCATCATCTTGATTTAACATCTCAAGTGCCCACTGACAAAACTCCAGTCTCGGCTGAAAGTCTACTTTTAGTAACTCTTTGTGTAATTGGACGCGATAAGAATGTGCTGTGCTGTGCTTTTGTAAAATCCTATGTATCGACGTTATATTAATAAAATTGCAAGGCCTTATTGACACTGTTACTACTACTACTTTTTCAGACATTAGAAAATAATCTGATTTTTCTGGAAAACTGTTAGAGATAAGTATGGACAACCTTATATCAGTTGAAAGGGCATTCAATTTTGCATTCACCCATGACAATTAATATGGGTCATTCCTTTTGAAAAAAAATTTTTTTCAACTCTTCAAGATTATTAAATGTAGGTTTCAGTATTTGCGAGTATGAATAACGTACACGTTTTGCTCACAGATGACAAGATAGAGTAATTTATGCCAAAACGAACTCTGAAAACTGCAGGTTTCTAACTCTTACGGTTTAGACGCTATCTAGCCTCATTTAGAGAGCTGAAAACGTGATTTTTTTTCAAAAACAACTGATCATCTCGAAAAAGATAAGTTTTAAACATCATGTACATTTAATAAACTCTACCGAATATTAATCAAGGAATTCAAATAATACCCAATAATATACAGGGTGTTCCATTCAAAATAACAAAGTTATGTAGCTGCCACGCGAAATGGAACACCCTGTAAAGTTAAACATGATTGGTCGTTGTCTCCTTCAAAGTACTTCCCTCCCTATTCACAAACTTTCGCCAGCGGTGTTTCCTGGATAGCTTGAAATGACCTTTAAAGATTGTGACGTGCAAAAGCCATGAGTTATCTCGCCACAACTCTGGTCTCTCTTTGCGGATTTTTTCACGTAACCGTTGTAAGACGCCTTGATAGTACACACGGTTCACTGTTTCACCTTGAGGCAAGAATTCAAAATGTAAATTCCATTAAAGCTGAAAAAAAAAAATCGTGAGCATCACTTTGACATTAGATCGAGACTGACAGACTTTCTTGGGGCGGAGATTCTTTGCCAATTCATTGTGATGACTGAACTTTTGTCTCAATGTCGTCTCCCGTTATGTTCCTTTGCACATGTTTCATTGTCATTGGATTCTTCGAGTAGTTACCGACAAACGTCCACGCAATTTTTCTTCTATTGGTCGGTCATCAAACAAGGAACATATTTTGCAAATGAGATGCTAACCTCATCTGCAATTTCTCTAACAGCCAATCGGTAATTTGCACGCACCAGTTCTTTGACTTTCTGAACGTGGAAATCCTCAGTTGAAGTCGAAGGCCTTCCTGGTCAAGGGTCATCTTCAATTGACCGACAATCACTTTTAAATCGTAAAAACCATTCGTAACATTGCGTACGACCCAGATCATCTACTACCATAAATATGTTTGTTATATTTAAGCCTCAGCATAGAGAAGCAGAACAGTATTGTCGGCGTTTGTAACAGAACTAGAAATTTACTAGGATTTAAATAATATATTTATTTATAAAAAATTACATCCAAGGTCATAATGATCCGTAGAAAAAGTTTAAAAAGGAATATTATGTTGATATTTCTACAGAATATTAACATGTGTTAAAGCTGCAATATGCTCAATAGATATTGATAAACGCAAATTTGAATCAACGGATGAAGATTATTGACTTTTTTAACTGGTAGGATAGACTAAATCCACAACTAAAACTCAGAAACAGGCGGATTTTTTTTTGGGCGTAGGGGGGCAGGAACAAACCCTTTAAATAATGCGCTGGTGTATGGCCGGCCCATGATTTAACTTTTGCTCCCATCATTTCCTTTATCTCTAAATTAATCTCTAGACCTAAAATGTCAGCTAATAACCATCTTCTTTTGCAGGAGTTCCTAGCTGCAGTCCAAACTGGCTCTTCAGACTTACGCAAGGTGCTGCGGTCTAGCGAGACGGGCCGCACGTTAGTCTCTACGGGTCCGAGGGTAGTTCACGAATCGCAGAAAAGTAATAAAGTAACCGACACCGAGGAGACTAGAGAACTCAGTTCGGTACTCCCGGATGGAAAAATTGTCACCGAAACTCAACGCACCACCGAACACGAGGAGGTCAGGGACGACGAGCTGCCGGAGGGTTCTCCCGATCAGGACCTTCAGAAGGAAAGTTCGGAAAGGTAAATTCTAGCACATCTTCAATTAATGATTCTGTTTAAAACAACTACCACAAGTGCTGTATTCTCCGATTGGCGATGAATTACACCGTCAGTATCTAGTAAATAGCTAAGGTCCTTCATCAAGAGAGTCATCAGACACAGATCAGTTTCGAACTTATTAGTCCTCACCAGTATGCCGTAGGTGAGAGGATCGGATTGTATATCTGCTCATGCGTTGAACGTGAATGATATATCCTGTAGATCATATGCCATATGCATTATGACTTTATGTCTACTGGAACATTGACTATTGACACAAAGTGACTTACTAATATGTAGGCGCTATGCTTGAAAAGCTTATTCCGACTATTGCGATATTAGTCATGATTCCATAGCACTTACAGATTAGTATGTCACTTTGTTCCAAGCAACGCTTTATGTTAGTATGCATTCGAGTATTCATGACCGTGTCGAACTTAATAATTTGAATAGGCTAAATTAATAATAAAAATTATTCGTATTCGTAAATCTGATCTTGAAACCCAACTAGTATTCTATTTTTACTGATTTTTTTTACACTTTCTTCAAAATGCGTAAGTTTTAATTCTTAAAATATTGCCTAAATTCGTTGTTTTTAACTATAACATGCTGTACACTTAAAAACACAAATTAAAACAGGTTTGGCTCATTCATTCTAACCTGGCCTCAGGAATCTTCCATTGTATCGGGATCTTAATGAAACACCATGTGCAGTGTGTCCCCGGAAGGGGTACCGCTCTCTTGGAAACTTTTTTATTGTTGATTTTTCGAGAAAGAGTTATTCTCGATAAAAAGTTTTGCTTATCTTGGAAAGCCATGGGCAGTAATCAAATATATAATAAAACATACAGGGCGTCCAAAATATTTCAAAATGTCAAATTTGCCCTAAGCGAAGTGTCTTTCGTTTTCGCTAAAACGTGTATCTAACAAAGTTGTTAGAGAACTCAAGCTCTCTTCCTCGGAAGTAATTCGTTTTCGAGTTTTTGAAACGGGCGATATCTTTTTGAAATATCAAAAAAACCTAAACCGACGAAGTGGCAATCAACCCGGAAATTGTTCTACCAAGCTATTTTTATATAATATTAAATTTAAAATAAAGGTTTACTTATTTTTTACAATTTCTGTCTGCGTTAAGTAAGATAGCTAAAAATCGCGTCTTATTATTTGCAAAATGTGACTATTCTTTTTTGACTAAACCCTACATTTAAGTATTTTTTGAACTCTCGAACAACTTTGTTACAGTTTTTAACGAAAACAAAAATTAAAAGCACTCTGCTTAGGGAAAATTGAACATTTTAAATTTTTTTAGACGCCCTGAATGTTTTATTTAATATTTGATTACTGCCCATCATTTCCAAAGATAAGAAAACTTTTTATCAAGAACAACTTTTTCTCGAGAAATCCACTATAAAAGAGTTTACAAGAGTGCGGATCCCCATCTGCGAACACACTGTATATATTTATACTATTATACAGGGTGTCCCGTTCATGTTTCAAAAAACGTGTGTGCGAGTTCCTCATGGTAAAATAATGGGGATAGTTCATGTAACTTTTTTTCTTAGATGCCTTGTTTTCGAGATACAGTGTGTTCAAGTTGTTACTAGCCATATGATTTTCCTTAATTATCTTTAAATCGGCTAAAGATAAAAATGTCAAAATTTGTATACGAGTAAACATCAACTGTGCGTTAAAAATAATGTGCAAACGGCTTCTTTCTGAAAAGCAGTGTCACCGATACAGGTAATTGGATGGGAACAATTAAAAAAAAAATATGTTAAAAGTCAAAATTTATTATATTTCTAAACGGTTCTGTAAACTCTAAAGCATACTACAAAAAAGGTATCCTTGTCGAAATTCGGTAGCATGTACTATTTTCGAGAAAAATGAAGTTGCATTTTTTTGCTCACATAAAGCGGCATAATAAAATATTAAATTGAAAGAGGACTTTACCATTGAATGAACTGAAGACATTTAGCTACCAACAGTATTTGCATTCAAGATTATAATTTTAATTTCTTACATATCACAAGAAACAGTTAAATTGTAAAACATTTTATTAACTAAAAAAAAAAATTGAAATTTATTTTAAGTTTCAGATTGTTGTAAGGATAGACTAGCAAACTCTGATTTAATTTTAAATTCTGTGAAGTTTTTATTTTCTTGCGTTCATTCTGTAGTTTGTTATGGATTTTTACCTAAAACAGAGTTATTCCAATTGCAGTGCCATATGTATTGTTACATTATTTGCAAATTGTAAGAAATAACTACGTCCATAATTCTCATACCTTCTATAATGTAACAATGCAAGTATATTTGTATGCATTACACGTTCTATTCTCCATTTTCAGTTCTGTTGATCTTTTAAGGTAACAAAATGCATTCTTAAAAATGTATTGTACTTTCAGTATCTAGAAGTCTGTCACTGTTAGCGCTTGTTAACATCTGTGATTAAAAAACTAACAATTGAAGACATTATGCGGCAACACTGAAAAGTTATATTCAATACATCGCACCTTGTACATGACCTTAGCTTATGGTCTACATTAATTAGAGACCAATTATAATTTAAAGATCAAAGTTTTTCTTGTTGTTAAGGTTATTAAAGTCCATGTAACGGTCACGGTAGCAGCTATTTGACGACAACGACTTTTACGTTTATATAAACCAAACTGACGGATATTTTCAGGTATCTGAAAACCAGAGACCAAGAAGATGTCGATTACGTAGCTGACGGTGTAAATATAGGACACGAAATGAGGTTCAAAACGGAAACTATGGAAGTGGAGCGCCGCGGGGATGGGGTGGATGAGCCAGATTTTTTCGAATCTCTCTCGACTAGGGCCAAAAGAAGGGTTAACAACAGACAGCAGCCGCACAGATACAGAGGTAATCTTTTTTTAATTAAATCAGTGTAAAGGTGAATACAGGGTGCTTCATAATTGGATGTCAATATTGAAGGGTGTTAATCTGTGCGTGATTTTAAGACAAAAAGTTCATATAAACATAGGTCCGTTTTCGCTTTATTTTTGATATACAGGGTGATGAATATCTGTTTGTAAAATTGTTTTTTTTTAATAACTCCGAAACTAAATTAGATAGTTTTATAAAACTTAGTATGTGTAAACTAGGTGCAGAGACACGTCTTTTGCATAATAAACGAATTTTCATTTTTAACCAGTGGCGTCCCAATTAACTTCAACCTCATTATTTTGAATGAAAAAAATGATACGCCACTGCATTTTTGAAAAACAAAAATTATTGTATAAATGGTGCTTTATTTTGTAATAAAAAAGATCTCTTGAGTTTTTTTCTTATCTTGCACTGTTTTTTAGTAAAAAAATAAAGAACAACAATAATTATCTGTACGTGGAATGAAGTACTTTTTACACATTTTATGGAAATAATTCTTTTACTAGATAACTTATACACATTATTGTATAATATTATTAATAATTACGATTGACGATCAACAAATAACAATTTTGTGAAACGAAAAAAACAAACAATTACATCAGTTGTTGAAAATGCCCTCCACCTGCAAGGATACATGCTTCAGCTCTTCTTCTCATATTAGTGCGGACTCTTTGAAAAATGTTGTCAGTGTTCCTTATTACATCACAGGAAGCTCTTATGCGATTCCTCAGGTCTTCTACAGTGTTAACCGGAGTGTTGTAAACCAGAGTTTTCAGATGCCCCCATAAGAAGAAGTCCGCACTATTCAAATCTGGGGACCTGGGGGGCCATTGTTGGGGTCCACCACGGCCTACCCATCGGTCATGAAATGTGCGATTTAAATATTCTCTTGCTTCTCGATGGAAATGAGCTGGTGCACCATCATGCATGAACCACATTCTATTTCTAGTTAAAAGTGGCACTTCTTCAAGTAATACGGGCAAATCCTCCTCTAGAAACCGACGATATGTACGGCCGTCTAGCCTTTGTGGCAGAAAAAAAGGTCCAATTAAGTGATTTTCAACAATTCCAACCCAAACATTCACGGAAAATTGTTCTTGATTGTTAAAGTTCACAATTGCATGCGGGTTTTCTTCGGCCCAAACATGATTGTTATGGAAATTTCTTATAGCGTTTCTAGAGAAGTTAGCTTCGTCTGTAAACATTATTTCACAGTCAAACAAGGGATTTTGCGCAATTTTCTCCAAAAACCATTGACAAAAGTTGATTCGCAAAGGAAAATCTCGAGGAAGTAAGGCTTGGACCCGTTGAATATGATACGGGTATAACAGAAAATCGTGAAGAATTCTCCAAACTAGAATGTGCGAGATATTCAAGTTATTTCCAATTTGTCTAGTGCTAATATTAGGATTTTCATCAATTGAATTTAAAACTGCTTCTTCAACTTCTGGAGTTCTAGTAGTCCGATGGGCACCTTTTAATTGATTATTTGGCTTAAAAGTACCTGTTTCAGCCAACGTTCTATGTATGTTTGAGAATGTTCGTCTATCTGGTGTGACTCTATTCGGGAAACGCTCTTGATATAATCGTTTAGCCTCTGGCGCTCTGCCATCAGCCAAGCCATACATGTAATGAATGTCTGCCAACTCTTGATTAGTAAACTCAACCATTATCAAATAACACTGTACAGGTATTTTAAGTATCAAAATTGAGTTGAATGAACTGAACTGTCAAAATTAATAAATCACAACAGTAATCAACAACCACAGCCTACTAGGTAATCTTTATATCATGCTTTCTGTTTGGCTCAATGTGGGTTAGTATGTTGTTCTTTATTTTTTTACTAAAAAACAGTGCAAGATAAGAAAAAAACTCAAGAGATCTTTTTTATTACAAAATAAAGCACCATTTATACAATAATTTTTGTTTTTCAAAAATGCAGTGGCGTATCATTTTTTTCATTCAAAATAATGAGGTTGAAGTTAATTGGGACGCCACTGGTTAAAAATGAAAATTCGTTTATTATGCAAAAGACGTGTCTCTGCACCTAGTTTACACATACTAAGTTTTATAAAACTATCTAATTTAGTTTCGGAGTTATTAAAAAAAAACAATTTTACAAACAGATATTCATCACCCTGTATATCAAAAATAAAGCGAAAACGGACCTATGTTTATATGAACTTTTTGTCTTAAAATCACGCACAGATTAACACCCTTCAATATTGACATCCAATTATGAAACACCCTGTATAATCGGTCAATCTAGATAACTAGTGAGACTTGAAGAAACTCAAAATCGATACTTTTTAGGATAGCAGATTGATTTACTGTCATTATTTTTTTGAAAATATATGTGTATAATTTTATGATTTTATTTTTTTTTATATTTAGAAAAAAAAACGTACACATTATATTTTCATTAAAAATAATATATCCTTCAGATCTAAAAAATAAGATTCTCTAAATAAAAATAAACAATTGCAACTTTTATTTAATATACCTACATGCGTATATAAGCCATGATTTAGCGATACCTTTAGTTTATTTATTAATGCATACCTAATGACTCTTATTTTACGATTTCGATTATACAGGGTGATTTATCAATAATGCGAAATCTTTAAACTAGAGATACTACACATCAAAATATGATGCTTGAGCTTAACATGCCTTATTGGCCATGGAAGTGAATTTATTTGGCCACCTAGAAATCCCGATTTAAGCTCTTTGAACTTCTCAATACGGCCACAAATGAAGGAATGGCTTACAAAGAAAATATTAATTCCGTTGAGGAGTTACGACAAAACATACAAAAAGCTGTAAATGCGATTAAAAATAATCGACACATTTTATGTAAAAGATCTTTAAGAACGCGTATTGCAAAGTGTACTGATGTGGAGAGCGGACATATTGAGTATTTACTCTGAAGTTTTCTTTTTTTTTCTGTTACTGATTGTTATTTGTTGTTGTTATCCCGCACACTTGTAATTTAAAAGAATAAAAATTCTATAGAAGCAAAATATATTGAACGTTTAAAATGCAAATAACTCAAAAACCGATATTAGATGAATTAAACAATAGTACATTTTCTGTGTAAAATTGAACTGCCTTTTAGATTTTTAACTCGCTTTAGCTATAGTCATTAGACAAAAAAATATGTTGTGACTTACTGAAGTACAACAGGGTGTAACTAACGCCTTGTACAGATAGCAGTAAATTTAGAACTATAGTGGTTTGGTCTTCAAGTGAGGAGAAAAACTCTAAGTAGCATGGAAAACTTTATTCTACTAATTTCACCGGTAACACGAGACACAACCGAGCAGGAACTAGGCTTCAAGACTTCTGGTTCGTGCCTCGAAAGATAGGATAGAGGAACGCACAAGGGAAAACCCCTGTGAATATAACAAAACTGAAAGCCCGGAAAGAAACCGCGTCATTCAATTGAGGAGACAGCCATAGCCGAGTGGCTTTTATTATAGTTATTATTGTTTTAATAGAAAAGTGAACAGTTTGCTAAGGCTTGACAGTGGCGGACCGTTATTTCCTATTTTATACCTTGTATAATTGCTCTCATACTTTAGTGTTTGAATTTGTAATAAATAGTGTCAAGTCATCGGTTTATTATTTCGATGGAGACAACTGAGCAAACCAACCCCTATGTCTCCCCCAAGTGTCTTCGACATACATAAGAGACCCTTCTATTCAGAAATATTATCAACCGAATGACGAACTAAGAATGGTACCAACTAGTAGTATTAAATTAATGTAAAAATTCCAAAACAAAATAAAAATCTACCAACTTTCTAATGTGTAATTTGTATTAAAGATTTTTAAGACACAACAGAAAAATTTCTTACTGAATGAACCAACCCAACCTTCAATTGCAGCAACGTAATAAATGAAGAAGACATTACTCGGTAACCTTTGAAATGTCTTTGTCTTTAATTCTTTCCGGTTGACGTAAATTGACCACCGATGGTTTCAATAAAACAATACATTGAAACTAATGACGTATTGTTTCTTGAAATAACCGCAGACGTTGTCTGAAAATTCGAACAAATAATTCCGCAAGAAGTTGGTTCAATTCAATGTTCTATCATAAAAATTTTACGCAAAATTACACTAGATTACTGGCCCCATACATATATCCGTGTAAAATTACACAAGCATGTAATCTTGTACATTTTGTACTTTTGTACATTTAATAAACCATTTAATATGTGAAGATGAAAATACCTAATCGGTTGAGCCAAAACAAATTTTCAGTGCATTCATTGCAGTGAATTTCAGTGCAAATTCATGCTTATTTCTATTAAAAATAGTAAAAACATATAAGAGTTGGAGTAATTTATTTTAAAATGTAACAATTCATCAAAAATCGAACACAAAAAGTAGGTTAAGAAGTGGGCTTATATGCAGAATTTTTGTCCAACATTTTAGAAAATCTAAGCAAGTTAGAAACAATATCTGGTCACTGTACCAGTTATGTAAGTGTATTTCAGGATATAAGTAAAGGAAAAAAGCATATTTTTACCTCGTATGTTTATCTCACGTGTTCTAAATTTTGCACGCAAGTTGAACATACAAAATATCGCATATGGCACTATAAATATAATCACACCCCGCAGAATGCTTTTAGGCAACACTTGCATTAATCACATTTATTTAGTGTTTTTTTACAAATTTGCTAGACAAAACAAGAAAGATACATGTTCTGATGTTTACATGTTCTCCGTAATCTTTCAATGCAAAAAAATAAAGGAAGTTGCTCTAGTTTGGTGTTACGCTTCCTAGATGGATCTACTTGTTTTATCATTGTTCTACTAAAAGTGCAATTTTTCTATAAAACACCAGCCTTAAGCCGTGTAATTACAGATTCCTTGTGTTAAAGAAATGGGACTTTTTTAATGCCACTTTTCATTTAGTGCTTCTCTTTCAAAATTGCATCAAAATTACTTAAAAAAGGTTTTTAATAATACTTTAGTTGTTTTGTAAGATATTTTATTGAAATTTTAATTTTGCACTTTGAATTTGCGACGAGATATTTTTTTTTGTTGTGCAAACGATGAATACTATAGTCTATTTTTAAACTAAAAGGAGTGAATGCCAAAGACAGATTTACACTGCAAAAGTTACTAAAAACTACCCCAGATAGCATCAGACTATCAAGTATATACTCACTGCAAGTGTTTAACCTCATTTTGAGTACAATAAGCGTTCATTGCTTTTAAATGGGGTTACTCAAAATAATGTGCAATGCATAAATATCTAATTCTAGGTTTATTTAACTTTTATATATAAATTTTTAAAGTAGGTAGGTAAGTACTTACTACATAACATTGAAAATCTGAATATGAATGAAATAATATACTACAAACCAAACATATATAAATGATTGATTTCAGTTTTCACTTTTTAAAATTTTTTTTATTGATTCACATTTTTACTACACTTAGCATTGGAGTAATCATACAATGGTGTTTTTGTTACTTTGAATTGTTGCACTTCTACGAACTACGTTTATTAAGTTACCGGATAATTGACAAATAACTGATAACTGAACTTCGTTCGTAATATATCATCTGCAGGTGTTCAAAGTAACAAAATAAGTTTTTATAATTTATATTATTGGTAAAAATGAAGGAAAAATCAAGTATTTAACAATTTTCTGAATTATTTGATGAGTCAGTATCCATATCACTCTCGCTATTATTAATTGATATGATTAAAGGTTCAATGAGATCGTCCATAATTTCGTCAAGTGTTCCCATTTTTACTTCTTCCTTAAACACATGTTCTACACATTTTTTCCAGTTTATATTTGTTAAGAGCCTAAGAGCCTCTATTAGTAGTTCTATTACGCCCTTCAATTTATATGTTTTATTTTTGCTTGCCACTTCATTCTTCACCTATGCCCAAATCAATTCTATAGGGTTTAATTCACAATGATATGGCGGTAATCGTAAGGCAACTTTATTTTATTTTTTTGCATTGTCCATTACAATAACAGAATTACCTGATATTTTTTTCAAAAATTCAGAAAACCACTTTTCAAATGCATTTGCATTCATGTACTCGTGATAATCCCCACTCTTCTTGCCTTCGAAAACCAATATCGAATCTTCAACAAATCCTTCCTCTGAGCCAGCGTGTAAGATGATATGACGCTTTCCTTTACCGGACGTTTTTTTAATCCCATAGACAGCCCTTCATTGAGTGTTTATTTTTAATATTAGTATCAACCCATACCCTTTCTTTTGTATGACCTTCATTTAACCATGTTTCATCTAAATAATAAATAGGTCTACCTTCAGATCTAAACTTTTTAATTGATATCAAGTAGTCAAGTCTCCGTCTCACTATATCATCATGTTCTATCAACACACTTTTACGACTTCGTTTTTAAGTATCTGCAAAAAAAATAAAATGTTTTTATTGCAATTATACTTGCTCGGAGATATGTTTTCAACCTTACTTGAAATTAATTTGTTTCATAAATTTGTATAATGACGAACGGGACATCTGTGGCAAATCCTGACGACTTTTATTTCGGTTAATATTTTGTCCAAAGTGGGCATCTCATTTTTAAAGAAAAAGCTGTGTACTATACGCCTTATGGAATTCTTCATTGCTTCATCCAAACATGTAACAATCCCAGGTCGTCCACCACAGTGTTTGGAAGTAGATACCCTTCCAGTAGATTTATATTGTTTTATGGCTCGATATACTGTTGATTTTGCAACACCTAAAAAAGTATAATGTGTAATATAGTTAGTTCAGCAGAAGATAATGTTAATATAAATTTACCTAATGTCATCGCTATTTTGGATACAAGTTAGACAGTTTTAAGAGTAGGTTCATCATCTAGGCTTTTCTTGTACAAATTCAATATAGCTTGTTTTTCTGCCAGAGATAAATGCCCCAAACTGAGTTGTTTTCGTTTCCTTGGGGGCGACGGCGATGTAATTCCCGCGCCTGCCTTACTCGTGGTCGGCACAGCATCATCCATATCCAATGGAAAATTGGAAAAAACGGATGACAAACAATATAATAAGTTGTTTAGTTCTGATAAGAACTGATTTATACGTAACTGGGATAATAAATAGATAGAAAAGCAGGTAAAAACACAATGACAACAAACTGATGATAACTAAGAGGCAAAATGACAACAAATGTCAAAATGTAAAATTTATTAGCAGTGTAAAGTGGGCTCAAAATTAACAAATAAGAAACCAACATTTTGGCGCGCAATATTCAAAACGCTCCTCCTAGTTTAAAAATAGAGTATAGTAGTACTTATTTAAGGATATTATTTTCTTGACCAGACAATTCCTCATATCCTTGCAAAATTTTCATTTAAGAGATATTGTAACTTTCGGATACGTGACGTGTTCTTTTTTTTTGGACTAGAATTAGAGCTTGATATCGTTGAAAAAAATGTTTATTTTTCGCAGAATGAATTTAATTTTGGCAAGATTTTTACTAAATGTTCACTAATTTAATTTGAAAAAATTTAATAATTAAAAAAAAACAAGACAAACATAAGTAATTAATATTAAAAATTTATGCCAGGTATGTATGCATAAACAAATAAAACATATATTGAATTAACATAATTAAACAACAGGGTGTAGGTATTAAATTAATTTACATGTTTTTGTTCACCTCAATGTTAATGTGGCCGTTAGTTATTTATCAATCTTAGTTCATCTCGTAAAACTATATTTTTAAAGATATTCTGCTGGAATTTATCATCCGCAAAAACCTCTTCAGAGGATTAATATCACATGTCCAAAAAAAATTACAATATCTTGTAAATCAAGCTCTAAATAAAGATTTCGCGGACTGTAAAAAATAAAATAAAGAAATAGCTATTCTAAAAAATTTCCTAGAACTATAAATGTGTCTAAAAAAAAGATGAATGGAAGGTGGGTCAATATAAAGTAAAATCACATTTTTTCCAAACTTATACATAAGATTTTCAGTATAGAGTAAAAGTCTGTCACAATTTCACTTAATGCCTTAAAAAACAATCGAATTATTAGTGAAATTCTTCGTTTTAATTGCAAAGACACCTTGCAACTGGAAACAGAAGCGTTTCAATAGAAAACGACAAGGCAAGTCCTATTATGTATTTCCACAAAAGAATCACTGATTAACCTGCTTTTTGTAACACCCTGTATATTTAAAATGCGAAATAGTAGTACACTCAATCGCTTAATAATATAAGTACCACGTAAGTACCTAGTCATTAAACCAAAATAGTACCTATGTTTATTAAGACAGTTTCACAATGTGAATCACTTTAATGAAAGGGTGTAATAGTAAAACTGAATAATTGCGGGAAGATACTAAAATACCTCTTTATGGTCTAATGCGCTTACTCTTGAGTAAAAAAAAAACAGCAAACCGCATATTTCCTCTATGACTCCTGTTTTTTTTTTAGATGAAACTTATTGTTAATGAAAACCATTCATTCACGATTCGAAGTTAACTATAAATTGATATTACGGGTTCTAAGAACATTTAATTTCTATTTGGTTATAAACTGCCAGCCTTGACGGTTGAATTTTATTTAAATTATCTCATCACGCTAGAATACCTCAGTAGTTTTGCCGTTGTTACGCAACGCGGATAAAAGTCGCCAATGCAAAGCGCGTAAAACCACAAAACGGAATATGACACGGTCAAGTCACGACAGAAGAAATTTGTCAAAAAATATCGTCGGAACTTCCACTTAAGGCTTACTTAACCTGCAACGTTATTTAATCAATGAAGATTTTTTCATGAATGAGCAGAGAAATCCTAGCAGTTAGACAGGTTTTCATTAAGCTTTATTTTGTAGTAAATCAATCAATGTAGTGTTTTAAAAATTACGAAATGAACAAAAAACAATTGTCGAAATGTTCCTCTTGGCAAGGTACTCTAGATGTAATTATACTTTTGATACTTAGGATGATATCGTCTGTTGTGAATGTGACTTTTTATCATAAAACTGAATAAATTGCTTCCCATACAATTAAAATTTTTTGGAATTCTTGAATTTTCTAATTTGATCTTGCTTACGAAAATGGAAACATTTTAAAATACTTTTAGCACAACAAATTCGATGGAAGTTCGTGTCGACTAAACAATTAATGTGACAGCAGTAACAAATCAGCATTTGGAAAAACTGTTCTATGATGTTCGGAAGTATTTACTATCTCCAAAATTTATCTTATTTCTGTAGAAAATATCAGGTTTAGTAGAAAAATATTGACATTTTAATTTTAAGTCTAAATTTCACGCAAAAACGATCGCTGGTATCATGGCGTCTACGTGACGTCACATCTATGTAAACATAAGGTGCTAATATATTTGTGTTGCAGGATTCACTTAATTTCAATCATACTGTCTTCACAGATTCCATCAGGCGATCCTGCTATCATAGGATAGTTTTTGCAAAACATTAGACCGCACATTTTTTAATTTTCCTCTCATTTATTAACGTGATCAGAGTTGCATCATTGGTTTTGCACCGACTAAATTCAAACGTTCGTTCGCCAAAAGCAGCTGGTCTCGTCTCTTCTTCAACTTCCATGAAATCTTCATCAGTCAATATGAGTTTTTTCAAAAATATGTCGCAGAAGTTTTCTTTGTATTTCAGCACCAATTAATGTACTTACATAGAAGTTTTGACATTTCTAAAATCTGTCGAACAAAAGTCTTTGTTTGAGGCAAGAAACTCTCCTAGAATCAACACATGAATTCTAGACAAATTAAAGCTATTTGCATTTGTGAAACCTTGTTCTATATCTAAAAAAAAACACCAAAATTGGACTTCTAGAAGGTGAGATATTAAAAAATTTTAAGCGCATCGCGGCTTTGAACTCGCCGATTCAATTTCAAGCAGGCCGAAGCGGCCGCAATTTTTTTTCAAAATCTGGATTAATAATTAAATAAGAAGAAAAATATGACATTTCTCGAATTTTTTAACATATTGTGCCGCCAAAAGTTAAGCCCATGTTTTTTTTATGCGCATAAAAAAATTTTCATTCAATCAAGCCAAAAAGCGAAAAATCCCGTGGATATACGATTCACCCAAATATGACTTTTTGAAACAGATACCGTCTGGACTAATAGTTGAGTACAAATGACACAAAATTTACATAGATGTGACGTAATTCACTCTGATTGGTGTATTTTGTAGTTTTATTTTATCAAAAATATTATCAATGTCGCTCACAATATAAAAATAAATACGTTTTTTTTATAATCCATGAATCATATTTTATTAAATAAATACTTAAATAATTTTAGTGATTCTTGGTTACTGTCATTATGCTTCGTGAAATATTCCGGGTAATTTTTTCTTGCTCACAATTATTTTTCAAAATATTAAGGATACTAATGATATAATTGAAAATATGGTGACAGTTTTAGAATTCGGTAAATACGGTATACTGTATTTGGGAAAAATGTATTCAAAATACCAGGAGATAGGTATAATTTTCCGTTTATGATTAAAATGAACTACAAATTTTAGCGCAATTTTACATTTACGACTGCTGTAGTTCTCAAATTCGTGGAATTAATTGTCGGGCAATTAAAATTTATCAATTTTTAATTCGTATCCTTTATGATTGACTTGGAAGTGTGGAATTTATATTGAATTTGAGTACCTAATTATAATATTATGACAGTTATGTATATCTTTGTTGAAATTCATAAAATAAAGTTCTACTTAATGGACAAAAAGCATGTTCTGGGGTTTTTAAATAAAAACCTAACATCGACGCCATTTTAAAAATCCATCTTTAAAAATTCTATACCTATACCGACTAATGCAAATGGAATGATAAAATTTTAAAATTTATAATAATCATATTATTTATGAGTGTTACTTACATTCAAACTATTATATGTAATTTAGATTTTAGTCTGTCTTTAAGTAAATCCAACCATTTAGCAAATCCTTTACAGGCTGCAATAAACTTGTTACATACATATAATCCTAGTTTGGCAGGATCACTAAAGTTTTTCAATGTAGGTACTACTAGAAATGTGAATTTTATTAAAAATTGGTATTATTAGTGACAATATACTGTAATTTTAATATATTTTTTTGATATGTACTGCTTATCTTTTTATATAAACTGCGTCAGTGTAACTGAGGGCTTAGTTTGAACGGAAGAGGTCATATATAGTAGAGTTATACATACATATAATGCTTTATAGAAATTTTGTTGCGCGTTATTATATTTTGCAATTTGTATTTTGCATTATATTTTGTAGTAATATTCTAATGACTACTACTTAGTAATGTTTATAAATCTTGCATAACACAGCCACACACAAAAAAAAGTTGGGTATACTTTTATGCGACATATATTTTTCGTAATAATTTGGCCTCCTGAACACGAATCTGGGGTCAGAATTGGCCCATCACGTCACAATTTTTTCCTAACCTCAAAAAACTTGTTTAAAATAGTGAAAATTGATGAAAATTTAATGGGAAAGTTTGGGAAAAAATTTATTTCCACATCAAATAGTACATTTTTATGTAAAAGACTCTGCTGAATTCAAATCCACTGTCAGAATTGAGCTAGAACGTGTGGTTTTTTTTCTGACCTCAAAAAACCGAGCAGGAATCGCTATTTTCAAATTCTGAGCGGATTTTGACCAGATTTTGTATAAAGGGGTTTTTTGGGTCGCTGATTACGAATATGAATTCACATTGTAAAAATTCAAGATGGCTGATCCAATATGGCGGGTGTACTTTTTTGAAATCCACCGATTTCAGTAAAATTTGGCATCATAAGGATTGCTGGTTGATCTCACCTTCATTAATCACACATCTGGAGCCAGATTTTCATAAATCAAGGTAAAATTTGTAGGCAGAGTCATAATTTTAGGCCGAGTAGGCGGCATTTTTTCGGCAAAGTCACATTTTTAGATTGAAGGCATAAGCAGATGCAGTGATGTGCTGTGTGGCAGTAATGTGTCCTTTTCCTTGAACTTTAAAATTATTAAGAAATAAAAGCATCTAAATGCCATAGGAAAACTGCATAGTAGTTAAAAAAATCTGATTGGAAAACCATAAGCCCATGCACGACTAAATAAATGAAAGAATAAAGTAGAAACTTTTTTGTCTTGTCCCATGGAAACAAGCACATCACACTACACATCATTACATGTGTAGAGTCCTTAAGTCATTTTTTTAAGCGAAGTCACATTTTTAGACGGAGTGGAATCTTTTACCTTGATTTATGAAAATCTGGCTCCAGATGTGTGATTAATGAAGGTGAGATCAACCAGCAATCCTTATGATGCCAAATTTTACTGAAATCGGTGGATTTCAAAAAAGTACACCCGCCATATTGGATCAGCCATCTTGAATTTTTACAATGTGAATTCATATTCGTAATCAGCGACCCAAAAAACCCCTTTATACAAAATCTGGTCAAAATCCGCTCAGAATTTGAAAATAGCGATTCCTGCTCGGTTTTTTGAGGTTAGAAAAAAAACCACACGTTCTAGCTCAATTCTGACAGTGGATTTGAATTCAGCAGAGTCTTTTACATAAAAATGTACTATTTGATGTGGAAATAAATTTTTTTCCAAATTTTCCCAGTAAATTTTCATCAATTTTCACTATTTTTCACAAGTTTTTTGAGGTTAGGAAAAAATTGTGACGTGATGGGCCAATTCTGACCCCAGATTCGTGTTCAGGAGGCCAAATTACTACGAAAAATATATGTTGCATAAAAAGTATACCCAACTTTTTTATTTATGTAATTGTATGTCTGTACACAGGGTGCGATCAGTAGCAGCTAAATTTCGCACACCATTAGTGCTACGATTTTGATGTAAGAGATCTATTAATAAATAGAGCCAAATGTGGTAGTTGATTTAAAATATATTTAAGTTCCTAACTTCATCGCCAGGGGGCGTTATTGCCATAGTATTACAAAAGTCATCTCACATATAATTTAGGTCGAAAATATACTTTTTATAGTCTCTACCCAGTCACATAGAAATGTTGTCTCGACAATTTTTTTTTAAGTTATGTTTGTCTTATCAGAATTTAACAAACTATGGACAATTTTAAAGAATCCTTTAAAGTAATTTATTTTTAACATAACAACTCAACAGTTACTTTGTATGCTCAATAATAAAAGGTATTTTTCAAAATATTGACCTACTCGGACCTATCTTACAAAAAAAATAAATGCAACCCATACATACCATATATTTTTAATTAATCAAATTAAACAAAGCAAAACAAGTTACAGTTTTGCTTTGTTAATTAATTAAACAAATATATGTATTCCATGTTAAAATTATTGCAAAAATAATGGGGGAGTATCAGAGGATCCTGCGTAAATATAGTATTTAGGAATGGATAAATAGAATCATCCTGTATATTCTGTTATTAAGTTCTTACTTTCTTCTTTTTTTTTTTTAATATTTGTAGCCAACGAGGATCTAAGTTCACAGATAATTTGACACACTTCGTTCACTATTTAATAAATGAAATGGCGTTTTTTTTTAATTTTTTCGAACAGTATTATTTTCTTTCTCCAAAAGTTTTCCGAACCCCATTGAATAATAATTATGTGACCATTTTTTCAGATATGATAGTAAACTTTCAATTTTTAAATTCTAGCTTTTTAATGTAATTCTTGTGTTCGCCTATTCTAATATTTACATATCGAGAGGTCTATAATGTTTATGGCATTAACTTAACTAATTCAAAATTATATGAAAATTTTAATAATAATTTTTAGTTTGATGGATAATACCCACTTTGTTGGTGGATAATACTGGGAAGTAAAATATTTTACAGCCAATTCGTTTTTCCGCTTTTCTGTGATAACGTTTGTTACTAAGGGATCATTTTTTGAATTTTTGCGAGTTACCGCATAATAAAACACGTGTTCGTACACTTACCTACAAAATGTGTCTATTTGTTAGAATATATTACCCATAATAACCATTCACATGCAGTGATATAATCAAAATTAATTGTCAAGGGTATTAGAAACTTCGGAGAAGGCTAGTCTGTGAAAAATTTGCAGGTGCAGTAGGGTTAAATCGGGTTAAGTGCAGGGTACATTAGAAAGTATTTGCAATAAATCCACCAAGACGCATATAAATTGTCACTAATGGAAAATAGAATTGGTGTTTTACTCCAAAACGAGAATAATAAACTGAATTCGAGCGATGGTTAAGTTGGTTAGCGCGCTTGCATAACGCATCACGTAATATGGCAATTATGTGCTTCGTGAACAGCCATCTTAACATGTTAATACTATTTGCGTATTTTATTTGCATCGGCTTACACAATTCACAATAGGTTAAAGATATCCGAATCCATCTTCATGTTCATTACTTGACCTTTTGAATAATGCGAAGAGAAAACAATGTTTTGTTTTTTAGAACTTGGATGCTGAGGTAAATCTTTGTAAATCTAAAAAGGTTGTGCTTGTGAAGTTTTCGGGTAAAAGTTACATTCTCTTTTGTGAATCTAAGACAATAGTCTTACACTTAAAGGCCATAAATGCTTTGATATTTACAATTACCCTTTAATAATATATGAAAAGTAAGAAACAATATTTTAAAAACAAGCTAAAAAATGCACTAAAAAGAAAAAAATAAACCAAGGAATTCATAAAACCCATATGTTGTGTAAACCCCAAACCCACAAAAGGATTGAATATGGCTGCTATCTAGAAGTGTCATCAGCAGAAATATGATAAATAGACACGTACTATCTATAATCAGTATGTTCATGATCTTATACGACTTAAAAGCTTGTCGCGAGGTTTATTCCTAATTGGAATTTTTATTTTAAGGGGTAAGTTAAGAAAGTTACACTTTGTTAGTTGGAAATATTTCTCAATCTATCCCTTTCAAGTAACGCCTCTGTTACTAATCGTTGAGGAGTGCCCACATGAGGAGACAATCCTTGCAGCAGCATCAGTTCATAGCGAAAATCACGTCTTCTTTATGAAATTTTTTTATTAAAAATTAAAAAATATGTCTATTTCTCTGAAAAGATTGTTTACATTTTTTAGAATAGATTGAAAAAAAAATTTTGAAATTCATTTTTATGCTTGTTGATTTTTTTAAATTTCTGAAATCATCCCTTAACTTCTACTCTCCCTAACTCTGTTAATTTTAATAGTACAAGAAAAAGTCAATAGACCATTTTTATATAGAATTTTATTGCTCTACACCATTTATACTTTTAAACTTTTTTTTCTAGCTCTTAATCCTTTTGAGTTTTGAGAAAAAACCCTTTATTTTATCTTTTTTTCACACCGGGCCGGGGGTTGAAAAATAATTACTGTCACTTATTGTTATTATACCTATACCTCAAACTAACTTATATCAAAAATTCAGGCCAGTTGACCAAAATTGCGATTGAAAGGCCAATTTAATTGGACTACCGATGTCATCAATAGTTCTGAAAACGGCGTTTTTTCAGCACTGATTTTAATTCCGAAAATAAGAAAAAAACACAAGGATACAGGTCTGGCGAGTAAGGGGGATGAGGGAGGACAATAATCTAATTTCTGGCATAAAGTTGACGAATTGACAAAGCTGAGTGTGCGGACGCATTGGCATGGTGCAAAAACCATGAGTTTTCTCGCCACAATTAAGTCGCTTACATCCGAAATCCATTAAAGTCGAAAAAAAAACACTGTCGAGAATGATGTTCTTTCTTGGGTCGTGGAGATCCTTTACAAATTCATTATGATTGAACTGTAGCCATAAATCCAGCTTTCGTCTCCAGTTATGACGTTATAATGAATGTTTCATCGTCATTGGATTGTTCAAGGAGTCCACATGATTTTCTTTTTGTTGTTCAGTTATCAAATGAGGAACAAATTTTGCTGCATGTTCAGTTTTTTCAAAATTCAAAAGTCAAAATTTCATGGCTTAAGATGCTAAAACAATGCTATGCCACAAATAAAGCAGTATTTGCCAAAAATTTACAAAAAATATACGAAATATTACTTTGAGCGTTACAATAAAATTAACAAATGTGCCATGAACGCAATGACATGAAAAAAATTAAATAGGTACATTTATTTAACGATTGCCTACCATTAAAGTAGGCCATGAAAAGTGGTCCTCTTGTATGAGAGTTTGTAGTATTTTTGGAGCAATTGACACCAAGTTTGTTTTAAAATAGTACCAGACATAGCGGAGCCATTTTCTAGGAGACATTCTGTATATTTATTACTATAAAAGTAATAAAACTGATTCTAATTAATTGATCACTTCTAGAGATTTTTAGTAATTTCATATTGATTCGATAATAGTAACTTTTAGAATTTTGTCAACCGATTTAATAAAAATAAATATTTATACAGGGTGTTAATGATAAGTTTTGCCAAACTTTAATGGCGTACTTATTCTACCAATGAAAATAATCAACTTTTGCCCTATAAAAATGTTTGATAAGACCATTTCCTACGGAGATACAGGGTGCTAATAGTTTCAAATATTTTGATTTTTCCTGTAATTTCACTGGCAAAAAATATTTAGTGATAAAATTTGGAGGATGAAAATTTTTCAGTAGGGACTATTTTTTCATGGATAACTTATTAATATACATATACATACATATATAAATACACTTCAGTGGCCTAGTTATTGGAGGAGTAGGGCCCCTTTTTGAAAAAAAAATCGTACGCCACTGTTTTTTTAAATAATTTGAAATATTTTTAAAACGTACAATCAATTTGTTGCAATAAAGTATACTTCTAAAGTATTTGTAAAATTAATTGGTCTTTAGATACAATCAAATAGGATTATTATTTATCATTTTCTATTGATTGCTAAATGTGTAACATTCAATGCTCAATATTTTTGAGAGAAAAAATTGAGGACTCTTACGTTGTGGATATGCCTCGTAAGTAGTAATGTCTCAAAAATATTAGGTATTGAATTTATTGTTACACATTTAGCAATCAATAGAATACTCGTATGGTAAATAGCAGCATAGGTACCTACTTAAGTCTCTTCTTATTTGATTTCCCAATTATCTAAGGACCAGTAATTTTTACGAATACTTTACAAGAATACTTTATTGCCACAAATTGATTGTATATTTTAAATACATTTAAAATTGTTTAAAAAGCCAGTGGCGTATGATTTTTGTTCAAAAAAGATCTCCCACTCCCCCAATAACTACACCACTGGAGTATATTTTGGAATAAGATATCCATGAAAAAATATTCCCTTCTAAAAAAAATGGCATTCCCCTATCATTCAATATTTTATGCCAGAGAAACTACAGGAAAATTAATATAAATATTTGAAGCTTTTAATACCCTGTATCTCCGTAGGGAAGCGTCCTATCAGAAATTTTTAAAGAGCAAAACTTGATTATTTTCATCGGTAAAATACGCCACTAAAGTTTGGCAAAACTTATCATGAGCACTCTGTATATGTAGGATTTAACAAATAGCTCACATATGTATAGGTATGTGTTTTTTATTGCAGTTGAATTGGTGTGGTATGAATTATAATTATGAATAGTGATCTATCATGATCGTTTTTAATTCTAAAAGTTTATAAATATAATCATTTCAACCAATTTCTTGAGCCATTGATTGAATATTTTTGATAAATATTGTTACATGTATAAACCATGAAACGTTTCATAGCTTCTCAACCGTAGTACGCAATAGACCCAATACGAGAGGTTACTTGCTAATATAAAACTGACGCATTTTTAAGAACTAAGTCATTTTCAATTTCTTGTCATAGATATAAATGCCCAGCTTTAAAAAGTGCCCCTACAAACTTCTAAATTCAAGGAAGAACGATTTTAAAGAAATTTGTGTTAAAACTACTCTATTTTGAAAACCACTTTGAGATATGGAGAAATTTCGATATTTTGGACATAACTTCGTACGCGAAATCTGAAAGGTTACTCTATTATAATTAAATAATAGTATTAATTGCCGTTAAAATGTATACATAGCTGCAAACCGCAACCAAAGGATGCAATCCTCTATCCCATCCAAAACTGCACGTTTCTGTGTCTAACATTGTTTTACTAAACACTATTAAACCTCTACATCCTGGTGTAATAAAACGATCCTAAGTGTACTAACCACCATCCTTCTTTCTAGGTCTGGAAAACGGCGGTGTCACTCCCTCGCCTCTAGACAGAAAGGACGCCCTAACGCGACGGCCGTTAGACTTCGATCAGGAAGAGGAGACGAGGAAAGTGGAGACCTCCAAGTGGCTGGAACACCATTTCGGCAGCGACTCGCGGTCTTCGAATAACTCCACGATCGACGAGGAGGAACAACCTCCGAAAACCAGTTTTTTCAATGTAACCATTAAATCCCAACCAACCAGAACTGAGCCCGTCCCCCCAAAAAGCACTTTTGTGTCTACCATTAACAATACCCCTAGGGTGTATAGTCCTGTTGAGCCGGAGAGAGACCGCAACCACCACAGCGGTGGTTACTATAAAGGTATACTACTTGACGTCTGTAAAGGTCCATTCATAATTTGAGCGACAAACATACCGTAGAAAAAAAAACGATCTAATTAGTATTCTAATGATTGCCTTTAGCGAACACGTCCAGACAAATAAGACGTATTTCGATAATTATTAATGCATTTATACTTGCTACTAAAGTTACGGTTTAGGCGAGGCACGAGGTAGATGTACGTCAGTTTTCGAGATGATGCAAAAAATAACTGTAACAGTCGGAAAAATAAAATTATAAATAATTTTTTGTCCAACCAAGATACAAAGGGAGCATGTAAAATAATGGTGAAGAGATGATTGTTTGGAAACGAACACAAGGCTCGGGAATAATTTCGATTTGATGCCTTTAGGCATCTTCGAGTTAATAAAATTATATATTTATGGAGCTTCTACACGCCGTGAGTTCAACTAAGCACAGTGCTGATGGTCGACAATGCGCACATATGAAGCAGAACCTAACAAACCATTCCCATAAACATTGATTTGGTTTAATGGAACGTGAGTGGCGCACAGCCAACTGCGAGTTGTGCGTCACGCACTCTTCTACGTAATCATAACTACTCATCGCACATACTAAATGCGTGTGGTCACAACGGCGCACTGATCCTCATTTCATACTAGGCCTTGGAACAGAGTCTCATACAGCAAAATCGAGTTTAGTATTTTTAATACTAATAAGCAATACAAAACATTTATTATGTTTTCTTAAATACCTATTTATAACGGTGATCTAATAATGAAGATGAGTATATTGTCTCTGAATGCTATGTGGGGTGCACCAATACGGACGCTACTGGCCAATGCTCTGTGCCAGGCTATGATACTATGATATATTGATTACTATTAGTTTCTTAGTAAATCTTAAATCAACTTCGCTAAACAGGAATGGATGGAAAACATTAGTAGGTATTTCACCCGCTTATGGTGCCAACTGTCTCTTTTTATTCACCAAAAGTCCACGTTCTACTGATCAATGACCTGTTGAATGAGACTTTTGATTATCATGTTCGTTGATCGTTATTTACTGTTTAACTTAATTTTTCCTATGATGCTATTACTACCTGTCTTTATTTTTGTAAAATTCAGATGTTTTTTGGTCTTTATGTCTTCAATGTTTAGGTACTGATCAAAAAATATGAATGCTGATACGTGAATGACACTTATTAGTACCAAAACTATATCGTTGACAAACAATGATCAGTGAGCGAGTAGGAAGCGATCAGTGAGCGCTGAGTTTTGTATCCATGCAATTACAACGTTGCGAAGCGTCAGTTTCCGCAGCAATTAGGCCGTTTTCACACTGGCCGATACGACACTGGTACCACAACGACAACGATGCCGGTGGATGCGTAATCTCATATAAATAAATGGTCATGTTTTCAGACTCGCCGACATATCGGTATCGTGTCGTGACAGGCTACTCCACTCGCGTCGTCGCTGATTTTGTGTCGGTATCGGTGCTGTGCTGATGTCGTGCCGGTGTCGGTGTCGGTATATGTGAAAACGCCCTATGGCTACGGCCCTACGGAAGGCGATTAAAGCGTTTCGAGCGATTTTGATATCTACAACTTTTTCTACGTTTAGTTTTTCGCTTTCAAGACAACCATAACATATTCACAGAGCGTCAGCCAGATAAATAAGCGCATTATTTTAATTTTTAAGTGACGAGTAATTTTATGTTACAGAAACCAAATTCGTTTAATTTAGAGAGAATTGTCAGGTTTTGATTTTGATGTGCACGCGAAGGATGATAATGCTCCTGAAAAACGAACAAGACATGCTCTATGGAATAGTTCAAAGAGTAAAGTTATAACTAACAATAACCTGCAGTTATGAAGTTATAATAAAATGTAAACGGTGAAATTCTCCAAAATTATCGTGTCCAAATTGAAATTAAATGTATTTCAAATGCTTACTTTGAACGATGCTGCGCCGAACGACGTGTCGCTCGACGTATTGCCTATGTAATGCGACGCGATTTCTGTCGTTCTCATTCTGAATGGGCCTTTAGTGAACGCTTGAATGTAGAATTGCAACGACCATATACCTACATCAAAATTTTTTCACTTTTCTCTAAAAGGTTGGTGCATTACAATTAATTGTAGATTAACTTGGAGCTTCTGACTAGGTATAAAAACGTCCTGCTTTTTAGGGGGATCTATGTTTTAATCAGTCATCTAAAGCGGTTCTTCCATTGTAAGATTCACCTGTTTGTAACTTTTGCACATATAATTTTAATTAACATATGCATTATTTAGTTAATCAGGTTATGGGAATATGCATGGTTCCATTTCCAATATAAATCCTTTAAATTATTGAACAAGTGTTACACTAAACAAATGCGGTACAAATTGGTAGAGAAAAAATATTAACCACAATCAAACTAGAAAATTCGGATTCTCCATGTCTAATATTGTTTCTATATCATACAACAAAAATTTTATAAAAAATATAGTAAAACTATTAAAAGAAGCAAATGTGTATGTGCAATTAGTCAAGATTTTGGGTATTTTGTTAATATTTATTTTATAAGCGTTTTGTCTTCGTCATACAGAGATAAATACTTTGTCACAGTTTTTATTAAATTCGATTGCATCTATGTGTGCTCAAATCTATCAAAAGTTTGCTAGAGTTACACGAAGCCCTATGCTAATTATGTTTGCTATGTACCAAGAGCATTTCCTTAGTTTAGTTTGCAGGTTCATTGGTAGTTATCAGTGGTTGAACAATATCCGAGTTATTTGCCATATCATCGGTTTAATTTTTTTGGCGTTTGGGGAGACAAATTGCTCTCTTCGGAAGAATTTCAAAGTTTCTTCTGAAAAGGAGAGTGGTATGTCTCTCAAAATGTCAAGAAGTCTATACTTACAACATGGCAACCAACTCGGAAATTATTCAACCGAAACTTTTTTATGGCAATGAAGAAACAAAAGATTTTTTTCATAGTTTTAATTTTTTAACATAACCATTTCATAAAAAAAAAATTATTCCTGATGGCCTTCAACATAAGCATCAATATTCTTTATCAGTTGGTTGCCAGTGAAATGTCGCATTACAGCAAGTAATTTTTGTTATTTTACATTCCTTCGGGCATGTAATCAGTTAGAATGATTCCTCCGTGGTCTTAAAAGATGGTAGCTACTCAGATGAAGACTGTGTTCATGCTTTTTGGAAGGGAAAACCCGACATACAGGTATTGCATGGACTTTAAATTTGTTTCTCAATCCGAGTGATGGAACCGAGTCTTATCGCCGAGTCACCATCATAGAGAAAAAGTTCGTATCTGCACTTAAAAATTTCAAATTGTTTTGACAAATTTATTACCTGACCAGTTTTTATTCGGGAGTTAAGAATTTTGAAACTCAGCTTATTGAAATAGCATTCACTTAATGCAAAATATTAAGACTACTTATAAGAATCTTATCAAAAATAAAATCTTGATACCAACTATTTAAAATGTTCTTAAACACAGTCTGTTTGATTCTCTCTATTTTTTATAATACATGATGAAGTGTTAATAGAACTTAGTAGTTGCTTGAATACACTTTTCGGACTTATGTCACTGTTACTTATACTCAAATAGATTCAAAACAGACTAATATTTATCCATTTATTCATGTGTAACTTTTACAAGTAAACTCATATTTCTCTTATTGTTGCAGGAGTAAGTGAATGGTCTGAACGAAGGCAGGAACAGCACTATATATCCGATCGCCAATCTCCACTGCCATATCGTAGTAGCCCCTCGTACGAGAGAGAATATCCACGCCGATCTCCGATTCCGGATTATCGTCCCTCCCATTCTCCATCCCCGGACTATAGACCGCACTACTCTCCAAGTCCAGATTACACCCGCCCTTCACGCATATCTCCTAAGAGGGAGGTGATCAACATTACCCCAACGCCTCCACAAAGGAAGAAGACCTTGGAACGACAACGACAAAGGGTCGTCGAAGAAAGAAGTCGGTAAGGATAATAACATAGTGATGGAAACCATTATATCCCACTGTTGAAAGTCACCCTAGGATACTTTGTTTATACTTATTTGTTTTATTATGTTTCTAGAATATAAATGTTCTATTTCGTTCATTTATGGTCTGCTATTATCTTCTTCCAATCCATTTCCGAATGCTCACTATTTTGACATGTGTTAAAACCTATTAACTCTAGATACAGAACCTTCATGAATGATTACAAGCCACGTGACCAGTCATTTTGTTTGGAACAGTAATTTTATTTCCTTCATTTCGGTAAAATTATAAACTATTAAAACAATAATTTCAAGATTACACTAAAACACAACATTATGTTTCTCCGGCTGAGATTGGTGCAATTTTTCACGAGATTTTATTCAACTAATCAGCGATCGCAATGTCTCGAGTATAGGCGTAACGGTTCGTTACTGTTCATTGTAAACGAATCATTAATATTGGTGACACCAAAATTTAGGGATTTTTCGTAACCAGTACCAGTCGTGCAATGTTGGGTTGCCTAAGCGGTCACGGGGCTTGTAAACATTTATGAAGGTTCTATACTTACATTTTCGAGTAAACTTTATTTGGAAAACAAGTTTACTTGATTTGTCGAATAATTACTTTTCTAAAACAATCCTCGAATTCTTACATTATTATTTCAACTTTGATCAGAAGCTACTACATTTATATAGTAGTTTATAAAAAATTATCAGTATATACATTGTGATTACAAAAGTCAAATATAGCAATATAAAAAAAATAAGTCAAGAATAACGTTACAACTCAAAATTTCAAATTATTCGTCAAACATTTCCTAATAAAGTTCATATAATACTAGCTGACATTGAAAGGACACACTGGTCTCGAGGTAATGCTATTGGCTCTCGAGGTAGTGCTTTATTTGAAATAAAGTAAGTATCTACAATTATTTGGAGAAAATCGTTCTACCTTCATACAAACTTGAAAACACTATCGATGGTGGAATGCCTTGAAAATACACATAAATTTTGTAATAATATAGTCTTCATATTTGATGGTTTTATAAAAGAAATGTTTCATTTAGCATCCTTCTGATTAAAATCTTGGTGAGGACAAAATTTAATAAGATTAATTGATTCCTATATATGCTTTAGAATTAAAAAAAAAAATAGGGAAAATGAAAATAATTTTAACTCAGTTTATTTAGAATCACTGTCTACATCTCATCCGTTTTCATTATTTTGACTACGATAAAACATAATAAAATGTCTTGAGTATAAACATCTCTGATTAAGATGAACTTGGTAAACGTGTCCAATTTATTTACACTCGTTAGTTCTGAAACAAGTAAAAAAGCTCCCAGTTCACTCTGTAGAATCGACACAAGAGGAAAATGTCAATATGGCACTTTCCAATTACTGTTTCCTTTTCTCTGTTTAGCTGTATCTGAATGTTTATACCCAAATATTTTAGTTGTTGCAAATTCATATTTATAGCCTCATTAAATTTCCAAGTACCAAAGTGATTCTTATTTTTTGGTAGAAAATATTTCTTGCAGTTCTTTAATAAATTATGTTTACGTACTATATAGTTTGGATTTATATTTTGTTCTTTTCATTTTACCTTTGAATTTGAAATTTGTGAATTATGTATATCATTGCTAAATCTAAATAAACTCAATATGTATAGACTCCTTGTCTTTATGCCAGCCGTAACATTAATTTACCATGATGTATCTTCTTTTTTTACGTTTGTTTATGTAGTTTCACTTTTGTATACTTGATTTGATTTAAACCAAAGTACCTGTTCGACCTTTGTTGATATCCTTTGTACTACTATTTATTAATATATTGTACTATTGCATATTTCGCTGTTTGAAAATTTGGTAATGAATAAGTGAAATTTTTCGGGAGAGACAAAAACCCTTTTTATTTTGAAGTCAATATTTGTAGTTGTCTTTCATTTGGCTAAACAAATATAATTTTTGCATTGAGTCAGAGTGAAATACAGGTATTCTACAGATAAGGACTGCAACGCTGTGGCACTCTTCTTCCGAGTTGCAACCCCGAGGGATTGGTTTCTCTATTAACTTAATCCTCTCCTGCATTGAAACAGTCAACATTACCTTCACATGACTCTGTCCTGGTCTTGAGACCCAGTATTTGCGCTATTCTTCCCACCTCTCTATAAAGCATCTTAAAGGCATTATATGGATCAGGTCTTAGGAAAGCTGCAAGTTCATTCGCTATTCATCTTCCTTTAATACTTTTATGTACTGGCATCCAATATAACCTGACATTTGAGCGTTTGCTGCTTCATTTGACAATTGTAAACAGTTCTGAACAAGTTTTGAAGGCACACTTTGGATCCAAGACATTTATTGAAGTCTCATTATCGGAGAGTATATTGATGAGACCACAATATACTTCCTTCGTAGTTTCTCTGTCAAAAACATACCTACTTACTGCAAAAATTTCTTGTTGTACGTTTTTAGGCATATCCAAACTATAGCTTCTTTACCATCTCGCTCTCAATCTAACTACATCAAAAGCTACTTTCTGCTTTTGAGCTATCCGTAAAACATATCAGGCCCCCATGGTTCAGTTGCATTATATGTAGACTTCCAATCACCTCAATTTAATGGATAGTGACAACCAGTTTAATGTCATCAAATTGATTATTATTAAACTGTTTAGCACATTTTGGACCTAATTTGCACTGTTCAATTCTTACATTTTATATTATTTTATTATATTTTATTTATTTTACAGATACGAAAATGGTTACAGAAGCGGAAGACTGGATGACAGGGATCAGAGAATTGAAAGAATGGAACGTATGGAGGAACCCCCTCCAGATTATTCACCACCTAGTCCTCCTCCCATGCCCATTGAGAAAAAGCATATGCAAAAAACGAGATTTGCCGCTGATCCGCCACCGAAGGCCAAAAGTGGAAACATTATCGGTATGTTCCCATATTTTCATGTATAGATATGTTCTTTTTAATGGGATGTCTCCCAACATTTTAACTACGTCACAAAATGAAAATAAGTTGAAAAATGTTACATACATAATTATTCTTTTATCAGTTTAACCACATTTGAACCCTAAAAGAAGTCAAATAGCTTCGTAATAATAATAATAATAATATATTTTGTCTATTGCAGTGGCAATATGCGAAAGATCACTGCTTTATCATTTTTATTATCAATTCCTTCAGTATTGCCAGATTCCTTTACTAAACAGAGATACATAAAGAAGTCTATTATAATAAAGTAACATTTACACGCAAATTGAAAATAAAGTATAAAATTTTCATTGGAAATTCCAGATATTTGTATTTACTGGTGTAATATTATAATAATTATTTAATAATAAATAATTTTTTGCACCAAAAGATCAGGGGATGATTTTAAGGATTTAGTATATAATTTTTTACGAACAGTAACCACTCACAACACAATTTACGTTTCGAAAAATGTTATGTATGTAAACTTCTCAAATCTCAATCTCAATCTCAAATTTCCCTAAAAGTTAAACATGACAATTTCCATTTTTTATAAATGTTTAAAAGCCACGCGATCGCCGAGCTTAGGCACCCGCACATTGCACGATTGGGCTGGTAACGATAATTCCCTAAATCTTGGTGTCACCAATTCGTTTACAATGAACGATAACAAACCGTTACGTCAATGCTGGAGATAATGCGGTCGCTGATTAGTTGAATAGTATAAAATTATAGTTCCAAACAATGCAGTTTTAAGAATAATCATCCAACAAAAATCAAAATTTGGAACGAATTGTTTGGAAGGAATTAATTTTTACAGTTTAAGTTTAAACTATCAATATTACTGTAATCCTGAATCATAGGCGTTGCTAGGATTTTTGCTTGAGGTAGACCCAGGGCATTCCATGGGACCTTCTAAAAAGAAAATGTAATCAATGACTTACCGATACAATATTTCAAAACCTAAACACTATTTTGCTTGGTTATAAAAAAAATGGCGCAGTCAGCGACTTACGGATATGAAAAAAAATATTTTTTTTTCTGAGGTCGGTACCGGGCTTTCAGGGGTGGGCCGTACACACCCCTGCCCCCCTAGCTACGCACATGTCCTGAATTGAAGTTATATTCAAGTATTACACACTATACAGTATCACTTTGATATACATCTCTCAAACGAAATTTTCAGTTTTTTTAGTGTAGTTTAACTGGCAGAGAAACTACTACTATTAACTAATAATAATGACGTTAGCAACATTTCCTAACTAATTTCAAGCGTCTTGTATCGGTCCTATAACAATCATAATTATAAGATTCCGCGCAACAGTATAGAATGAAAAGTGAAGCAAGAGCGCAAGAGCAAAAAATTTTCACTTGAAAAATTGAGTTTTCAATCGCAAACAACTCAAAAAGTATTGGTTTATCAAAAAAAAATTGTATGAAACATTTTTTGCTTGAAATTAGTTGCTCTATCGATTCCCGAGATTATATTGACAAAATTTATTTTCAACCCCTACAAAGGAGTAGAACCCACCCCCAGGGTAAAAATATATATCGGCATAGGGTGTATTTTGTTTCCTGAACCATTCCCCACCTACTATCCAAATTTCAAGCAAATCGATGCATAAGAGCGGAAATCAGAGCTAAAAAGATCATAAACTGAAATATTCGTAAATTTTTTTAACACAATTTAAACAAAGGATTCTTATTCATCTCAAAAACTGTAAAAAAAATGGCATAAGGGATCAAAAGTTTCGAAGAAAATGTGACACATAATGATACTAAAGGAACGCACTAATTGTAAGATCTAAAATAAATTATGGCCGAAAATTACAATTCTTTTATAAATATGTACGTATATTTAAAAATATTTTATAAGAGTTTGCCATATTTCCGTAAACTCGGATCACATCCAAACACACTTTATAGGAAGGGTAGGCACATTTTATATAGGAAAACTTCTGTTGAATAACTTACAATAAATTTTCACAGCAAAACAACAGAGCGTGGCAAAAATATGTTTATTGTTAAGTATTTGGTAAAGGTGAGGTCTCAGAAATTAAGTGCTCCACTTTTTCTCGGTTAACCGAAATCCTTAACCTTAGAAACTACAAAGAATGTCAACAAACTTTCTTACTTTTATAAAAATTCTCACATACGGTAGTTTTACCGTATAATGGCTAGTCTAGCACTATTAACAATTTTAAGGCAAGGTTGTTTTACTAGAATGGTTTATATAGAGGTCACTACTTCATTTTTTACAAACATACACACTTGAGAAATATGGTCATCAAAATTAAGACTGACAATGAGATTATGACTTTCTTCTATAAATATGGATAAATTTATTTAACATCATTTCATAATACAGAAGTATAATTTGTGGATTATCTTTGAAAAATTGAATAAAAAGTATAGTTTAAATTAATAGTGTCACATATGTTTAAACTACAGGTGACTGATATCAAAGTATCTGCGGTATTATGTTTTTTTTTCAAGAGTATAGTCATAGTAATTAATAGTCAACACATTCACATGTTCATCTTTATGTAAATATATTAAGTATGACATTAATAACATTTTCATTCAATCCTGCTAGCGAATCTTCTTTTATGACAGTATCACAAAACAATTCAAAGCACACTACAATTGTATTTATAATAAATTAAATTTAATATAATAATTAAAATATACTGAAATGCAACGTTTTAGAATATCCCTCGGGCATATAGCAAAAAATTGTAATATAACATCAACAGTTCGAAATAGGTGCGTTAGGTGCATGCACATATCATAAGTTCATACTTAGAATTAAAATATTGTCATGAAATACGAATAACTGTGTTGTTGTGAATAAATAATTTATTATCGGACGCTTTGGTATGCAGATTACAGCATTGTTTCTGCAGCAAATTCCTGATAGTTTGCAAACCGTTTTTGTCACAGGTGCGCTGTTATAGACTATTTGCTATCGGTTAAGATTTTGCACTAAAATTTGAAATAAAGATAAAAAAACTGACGACGGCGGCGTAGAGAAAACAGAGACCTATTAACCTTAAATCTGTCACCGACTAGTTATCAGAAGTTACTGGTTTACATTTGATTTGTTTAAACTTAATAAACTTCTACAAATTATCTAAAATGCACCATTCATAGATTTTGATTCTTTTAATATTTATTTACTAGTAACACTGAATTTATTTAAACTAAATTTATTTAAAACTAATGTAATGCTTTTGGACAGGATTGAATAATTACCTACTTCAAAAAATTTCTGCAAGTCATATCCTAAAAATAAATACGCATTTTAAAGTTGAAGCTTAAAGCAGATACGTGGGCTGGTGACGTTCTGTTTTACCAGTGGGGAAAAATATCAAAACCGGTCCTGCATTTGCTCTATTAGGCGTATTCACCATACACCTGACAAAACCGCTTTTATGAACGTTTCCGCATTAATTAACATAACAAACTAAATTTAAAATTCAGATGTCGAGACTGTTGACGGAATGTGAACATATTTACCCAATGATTTCCATTAAGGTAGAAAAAAAGCGTGTTATCTTAGAAATGTAAGGTCAGGATCATTTCAGAACGAATATTTGCGAGAACCGAGAATTTGTTTTAATATCAGTTTTTAGTTTCGTTGTCAACGGTATTTTTAATTCAAATTTTTTCAGGACGGTGGAAACTACAAATTTATTTCTTTGGTAGTAGTATCATGATCAGTTTAATTTTGAATCTACGATGACACTGGATGCGTAGGCACTTTATTTAGAATCTTACCTAATATCACAACAATGTAAATGCTAAATGTGTACACTGACCTTTGGGCAAAACGACATTGGAGTAAATATTATTATAACCAGTAATATTCCACACCTGGTTTTAACAACAAATACAAGTCCTAGTCTACTCCAGTGAATATTTTCAACGTAAAAAAATTATTAGTGGACATTTTACTGCATTTTATGACGGTAAAGGGTATGTAGAATGATAATACCAAAAAAACTAACTCGAAATAAGTGACGTTAAGTTGGCAAATTGCAAATAAGTGTTGAAATAACCTGTTTTTTCACTTTTTTTATTGCCCACGAAAATTTAGACAACCTATCGGAGTATTAGTTATTTTATGTTCTAAGCCATTAAATTACCTACAATTTAAGGTACTTAAAGTCATATTTCACTCATTTGTTAACAGTAAAATAAAGGTCGAACGCGGATAAATCAGTTTTCGAAAATTGCCCATTATTATTTCAAAAAGCGATGGACGCTGATGAAATATATGGAAAAGGTATTTGTTAATTAATTTCGTTCGTTTTTCGCAACTAATTGTTTAATTACTAAACGTTGATTTCAGAAATTAATATCATATATATATATAGTTAAGTTCTAATTCAAAGAAACGTATCGAAAAAGAAAAATTTCAAAAAGTTGCTCTTTACAATTAACAAAATACGATGTGCAAAACAGCGTTATAAATAAATTGTCTCAGGGTCAGGCAAAAGCCTCTCGGGAATTCGCTCTTTTATATTAAATAAAGCTTATTTTTACGGTAACTAACAAAAAAATCACCTTCCCAAGATCCCTATTGGACGTATCGGACCGGGATTTTAGGGACAATTAAAGAAAGTGTTAAAATTTCAAAAAGTTTTGCATTGATAATAATTTATGTGATAACCGCACTAGAAGCAGTAAAAGTTAACATTAATGAACGGCCTGGGCGCGCAAGAAGGGCCACAGGGTGTGCGCATGCGCGTGAGCACTGCTCTCGGCTGCGCGTAAAATTTTTTATCTAATATTTCATTTATTTATTTAACATCTAAGCTTTATTTACGCAAAAAGAGCAAATTCCCGAGCGGATTTTGTCTGACCCTGGGACAATTTATTTTTAACACTTTTTTCACATCTTACTTTGTTAGTTGTAAGAGCAACTTAATTTCAACTTTTTGACATTTTTTTTCTTGACAGTAATGGGCAATTTTCGAAAACTGATTTTTCTGCGTTCGATCATTATTTTACCGTTAACAAACTGGTGAAATGTGACTTTAAATTGTAGGTAATTTAGTTGCCTACAACATAAAATAACTAATTTTGAAATGAACACGGAATATTGCCACTTACCTACTTGCAATTTGCCAACTTAGCGTCACTTTTTTCGAGTTAATTTTTTCATATTATCATTCTACATCACCGTCATAAAGTGCACTAAAATGATTACTAATACCTTTTTTACATTTTCAGGTTTTATGATCTAATTAGATTGGACTAGTATACTTCCTAGACATACTAACCTTTGAACGACCTTGGCGTGAATAATTTTCAGATTTTTTTCTCCAATATGTGTTTTTCATTGTTATTTCAGAACCCCCGTTCACACGGTACGACACGGCAGGATAATTTATTCTAAACGGTGGATAAATTGAATCGAATTAAAAGTCTATCGTCTGAACATTGAAGATTTTTATTGAATCACTTAAAAATGTAGGATTTTTTATACTTTAATTTTTGTGACTAGTTTATTTCCGTTTTTGATAACTTTTGACTTTGAAGAAAATTCGAAACAATAAGCTCATAGTTAAAAAATCGCTTTGTGCCTACCACAAGAATCTAATGTGACATTCCAACGACTTGTTAACAAACACATCACCGTATCGCGACGCAACGTCACCTTATATTTATTCATTAATTTCTCTCCGCAGGCCAATCCATCCGCAAGCTAGTTGGAAAGATTCGTTCGGCTAGTGCTGAGAGGAAGGCTAGACAGCGCGCCAAGCGATCTCCCAGCCCATCTTACCAGCAGGGACACGTGATAGACAACAACATCGGCCACAACATGGACCGCCACCCGCCGGTCCAACGCTACTACCTTGGGGAAGACCCTTTCGCGGGCAGCATCTACGGGAGGGAGAACAAGTACGATGGGGTGAAACCGGCTCGGACCTCCAGGAGACCCAGGGAGATTCAGGAAGAGAGAAGGTAAGGAAAATCACCTAGAGAATGTTTTGTTTACATGGTATTTAATTGTTTCCTGCCCATCCAAGTGTACTGTGTAAACAAAACGGCATTGTAGATTTGGGCGTATTGTGTAGTTAGCCTGTGACCTTGATTGGCTTATTCGTATTACTATATTAAGTAGTTGTCAGTGTTAGGTGAGGTCGTGTAAAGAGCGAGGTTGAGATACAATTTTTTTTGTGTGTGTACAAATACGGAGATGCTAGTTTTTCAGTTCATGATTCGGTTTCCATTTCCTATATAGTTTTTTTATGAGATTGTTTACCTAGAATTACGCTCTGTGTCACATTAGAAATGATTCATCGATAAATGTATCTTTTAAATAAGTATTTTGAGCTAAATATAGACAGCACTAGTATTATTTATGGACATAGAGATCCATTTTGATGAAGGAGAAAGATTAAGGATAATTACTGAAAGATCTTGAGCGATGTTAGTCTGTTCTTGAACAAAACATTATTTTATAAAGAAGCTAGAGTAGTAAACCTAGACAGTTTTAAAAAGTACAAATTAGCTCATAGAGCAACATGACCCATTCTCAAAATTAAAATTTTGTCATCAGTGCGATATATGATATATTTTAGTAAAAAACCTAAAACATGATTTCAAATTCATACCTTAAAGTATATCCCTTAATGTATTTTTACCTACTGACTTTTTTTTTCAAAAACATTCCGTTTGTTGTAACTTTTGATACACATACAGGGTTTTTGTATATAAGCGCAAAATATTTTAGGAGGTAGTTGTTGAAGTTATTGAGTTCATATAAACGTGGGTCAAAATATGCTTCGTTTCCAAGATACAGTGTTTAAATTTTAATTTTTTATTTATTTTTATTAATTATTTCAAAGAATTTTAAAGATATTGACTCGAAGTTAATCATGTATCAATAGAAATTAAAAATTTACAATTGCAATAAAATATGTTTCATTTTTTTCTCAAAAACGGTACATCCTACGAAAAAAATTGAAGAGACCAATTTCATTCATAATTGATGTCGAATTTCTAAAAAAATATCAAAACGGAAAAAAGTCAGTGGCGTACCATATTTTTTTTATTAAAAAAGGTTGTGGCATTTTCGCACGAACGCCACTGGTGCAAATAGAAATATTCGCATTACACCAAAAAATGTACATTTTTCCCTCCAAAGCGTTTTTCAAATTTCGTATCAAAATCTTTAGAACTCTGAATAAATAAAAAATTAAAATTAATAAAAGAATACTAATAAAAATAAATAAAAAATTAAAATTAAACACTGTATCTCCGAAACGAAGCATATTTCTACATATGGTTATATAAACTTTTTTTCACAAAATAACTTTGGCAACGACCCTCTAAAATATTTCGCACTTATCTTACCTTCTTGTTTAGACTTCATGAAAGAACTTTAATATTAAAGCCGTGACCAACTACGGCCATGTTTTAACGCAAATATGTAAAGATTAATATATTTTTTTAAGGAAATACCATGAAGGATTCTTACTCAAGGTTATTCGTAATATTCAGTGTTTGAAATAAGTACGGTATTTAAAATACTGGTAACATATTAATGATCAACATTCTTATTATTTTATAATTTTGTTTCACTATTTTTCTGTTACTTTTAGTTTTTTATTGTAAGTACTTAATGTGTTTTTTTTTTAAATATTATTACTATATTTTTAATTATGTAGTACCTATTATGTAATTAGTTCATCTCTTGAATGGTGTAGTAAATAAATAAACAAATATTATTAAAAAATTGACGGGCGTTATTCGAGCAACACAGATTTGGTACAAAACCATTTAACATATTTTTATATTCAATTGAAAAAAGTCCACATAAATGATTTTAAAAAAACTGAAATATTATAATAATTGCAGTTTTTTCAGCAGAGAGTAAAAATGTTTAAGTTAT